>NW_007255795.1:160762-279938 GCF_000164805.1 Carlito syrichta | reverse complement strand
AAGCAGATACTTCATGTCGTATCATATATAATAGTTTGGTATGCATCACTAAACTACTAAAAGCCTTTGTTTTTATAACCACAATGCTAGTATCAGACCTAAAAAATTAGCATCAATTTTTCTCTATCATCTAATACTGAGCCTCTACATAATTTCCCTCAGGTTGTCTCTAGTTGTCTGCATATATATATATATATATAT
The DNA here is from genome assembly GCF_000164805.1 of Carlito syrichta. NCBI lineage: Eukaryota > Metazoa > Chordata > Mammalia > Primates > Tarsiidae > Carlito > Carlito syrichta. The sequence goes on along the minus strand of NW_007255795.1, from coordinate 279,737 downwards.
ATATATATATATATATATATATATATCACTATATATATATAGTTAATATATATATAGTTATATATATATATATATATATATATATATATATATATATATATATATGCAGACAACTAGAGACAACCTGAGGGAAATTATGTAAAGGCTCAGTATTAGATGATAGTGAAAAATTGATGCTAATTTTTTAGGTCTGATACTAGCATTGTGGTTATAAAAACCAAGGTTTTTAGTAGTTTAGTGATGCATACCAAACTATTATAAATGATACGACATGAAGTATCTGCTTTATTTGCATTTACTAGCTCATATAATCATTCTAACAATCCTATGAGATAGGTACTACTATTATTCTGTTTTAGGCAGAGAATACTGATGCAGAGAAAGGTCAAATAACTTGTTCATGGTCACAAGGCTACTAGCATGTGGGGCTGGGAACCTAGGCAGCCTGACTCCTTTTTTCATGCTATTAACCACTGTGATGGTTAATTTTAGGTATCAATTTAGCTGGATTAAGGAATATCTAGAGAACTGCTGATGCATAACATCTGGGTATTTCCAGAATACATTAGCAAGTGAGTCAGAGCACTGAGTGGGGACGACATGACTTCAATGTGAGTGGGTATCAGGGCACCACCCATTCGGGTTAGGACCTAGAAAGAAAAAGACAGAGAAAGGATGATTTCCTCTTTTTTTTTTAGTCAGAGTCTCACTCTGTCACCCAGGCTGGAGTGCAGTAGCACACTCATGGCCACCCAAGCATCAACCTGCTGAGTTGGTCAATGATTCTTCCACCTCAGTCTTCCAAGTAGCCAAAACTACAGGCACTAGCTTCCATGTCCAGTTAATTTTTTATTTATTATTTATTTATTGTAGAGCCAAGGTCTCACCAAGTTGCCCAGGCTGGTCTTGAACCCGCAGGCTCAGGCAATCCACTTGCCTCGGCCTCCCAAAGTGCTGTGCTGGGATTACAGGTTGAGCCAATGAGTCTGGCCAGTTTTTTTGGATTTATCGTAGAAACGAGGTTTTGCCATGTTGCTCAAACTGGTCTGGAACCCCTGAGCTCAAGCAATCCTCTCACCTCCGCCTCCCAAAGTGCTGGGGTTATAGGCGTGACCCACTGCACCTGGTGATTTCCTCTTTCTCATTCTCTCTCTCTCGTTTTCTCTCTGTATCTCTCTATGTCACTGTCTCTATTTCTTTCTCTCTCTCTGTCTCTCTCTCTCTCTCTGTCTTTGTCTCTCTCGTCTCTTTCTTGTTTCTCTCTCACTCTCTCTCTCTCACCCCCCCACCTCCCGTGTGTGTGTGTGTGTGTGTGTGTGTGTGTGTGTGTGTGTGTGTGTGTGTGTGTGTGTGTGTGTCTTTCTCATCTTTCTCTTCTGGGGCTCTTGCCATTGGACATCAGAACTCCAGGGTCTTCAGCCTTTGGTCTCTAGGAGCTACACCAGTGGGCCCTGGGCTCTCAGGCCTTCAACCTTTGACTGAAAATTACACCATCAGCAATCCTGGTTCTGAGGCTTTTGAACTTGGACTGAGACATGGTACTAGCTTTCCAAGGTATCCAGCTAATAGACAGCTTGTCATGGAACTACTCAGCCTCCATAATCACCTAAGCCAATTCACCTAATAAATCCCCTAGCATATAAGGATCGATCGATTGATCTATCTACCTATCTATCTATCTGCCATCTATCTTTCTATCATCTATCCATCTAGCTATCTATTCTATCGGTTTTGTCTCTCTCAGAACACTAACTAATATAGCAGTCATGCCAAATTGCCTTTTATTGAAGTCTGGCATAAAATTTCTCCTTCTGATCCTCAAGCCCCTATGTATGGTGTACAGCGCCACAAGGGGGTAAGCACACTTGAGACTTTCAGTTTCTGTCACATGATCTATTTGCTCAGACAGATGACCTTTTTGCCACATTAATGAGGTCATCCAATATTCAGCATTGTCAATAAAAACCATTACAGAGTGAACTTTGTTTTTAATAGATAAATCAGCAAAATAATCCGAACATGACTAGTTACGAAACTACAAAGACAAAGCAGCTTGCAAATGTTCGAGTACTTTATTCGCCAGTATTTCCTAAAGCTTGGATAAATAACTTCTCTTAGTGATATAGGAGAGGTGAAGTATTTTAGGTAACGCTAATGTAGCCCATATAAATACTGTGTTTGTAAATCTCGTCATTTAAAAAAATGTAAATAGATCAAGCATTACTTTTCTCTGGCAATCTATTTTTCTTTTATTTTCAGTTGCTCCCCTTGAGGATAAAGTCCAAATTCCTTCAGGTGGCACAAAAAACCTTTCATCCTCCAGCCCCTGCCTACCTGTCCAGCTTCAACACCACCACTTCACCAATACTGTACTCTATTTGCAATTTCCCAAGGAGTTACATAGTTCAAGTTCCCAGAGTTTTGCACAGAGGCTCTTTCCTTGACCTGGAGTAGCTTCATTTCTAGTGTACACCTTTAAGACCATGCTTTATAATCTTCTAGACCTCCTGTCTTCTCCATCCTTTGGACTCTCAAAGCTCTATCATGTTCCCTTATTTATCCTTATTTCACTCTACTGTGACTATTTTTATCCACATTGATCTATCTACCCTACTGGATTTTAAACTTACTTACTTTATTTATTTATTTATTTATTTATGATGTGGGATACAATTCAGGATTAGGTATACAAGTGGTCATTGTACAGGTAAAGTTTGGGCCTCCCTTTAATCCCCACTTCACCCAGTTTGAAATCAGGTACCACTTATTGATGTTGTGTCCCTCACCACCCTCTCCTGGCAGTATCCCGCTACTGCCAATCCATTTCTTATAGTATTATGATAAATGTTCAGGGTCCACTTATGAGTGAGAACATGTGGTACTCAGTTCTTTGTTCTGTGATAGATCACTGGTTACTATAGACTCTATGGATTTTAAACTTCTTGATGGCATATGTTATGACTTTTTGTTTTTATTTCTTCACACACAAGTAGATGCCCAACTACACACACTTCTTGTTGACTGAATGAATAAATCTGTTTCACCCGAACATTTTCTCTTGGTTCTAGTTGGAAAACCATGGGAATGGGATCTTCTTTGTTCTGGCTGCCTAATGAATCAAATCACCAGGGGTCCAAATTTAATAAACTTTAACAATGTCATACCAATATCCACCTGATTCAAACCTGTCTAAATCAACTATAACACCTTTTGCCAATCTGAACAAAAATCTCTGATTTAGTAGATCCAGAAATTAACTCATAAGATTGATGCTTAATTATTATCAAGTTCATAGTGTGTTGATTGATTCAAGTACTTATGACAAAGTTTTGAAAAGTATATGTGTGAATCTGATTCACACTCAGAATAATAAAGTTTATGGGTGAACATTGTTGTTCAACTTCCATTCATTCATTATTAATGCCAGTTCATCTCGGGATTATCTGATTTTGTTTATCCTTGTTTGTAGTTTGATAATTATTTAAATTTTATATTCCAAATGCATGTAACTTGAGTACCATGACTTCAAGATATTTTTCCAGGACAGGCACAATGACTCATGCCTGTTATCCCAAGCACTATGGGAGATCACTTGAGCTCAGGAGTGTAAGACCAGCCTGGGAAACATGATGAGACCTTGTCGCTATAAAATAAAAATTAAAAAATTAGCCAGGCACATGGTGGCATGTGCCTAGTTACTAAGAGGGTTGAGATGGGAGGATCCCTTGATCCCAGGAGCTTGAGATTGCAGTGAGCGATGATCACATCACTGCATTCCCGCCTGTGTAACAGAGAGAGACCTTGTCTCAAAAAAAAAAAAAAATTGAATTCCAGACAATCCAAAAGAATGTCATTTGTTTCAGTACACCTAGAAGAAGACCTGCATCTTATGCCTCTTTATATACACAGTATATGCTATAGAACCTGGCATATGAGTTGACCTGTACTTCATTTTAAATGTCTGATTTTTATATCATTGTCATTGTTGCTTGGTTTCATTTGGTGGGAGAGGCCTCATTTTTAAGAGATGTAATCTCTGGGTTATGATTTCTTAATTTCTATTATATTTCTACATATATATTATTACATTCATTGGGGTTTAGTAAACCATAATAACATTTTAGATTTTATTATCTAGTGTCATCAGTCTTTCTTTTGACAAAGTTAGATATTAACTTTTGATCACACACATTTGCAGAATATTAAACTTCAGTTAAGTAGGAGATAAATACTATTAGGCTTTATTAATCATTTCCAAGCTGCTGCCCCAGGTATTCTGGAGAGACTATTACTTCTCTCCTTTGCTTATTAACTTTAAATCATAACTTTTTTCACTTGCATCTGGTCTCTTTTTCATTTGTACATTGTGCCAAGTGCTAATTATCTTTTGTAAAGATTGGAAAAAGAGGTTTTCTTGCACAAAATGATGACTCATACTTGAAAAGCATGATATATGTACAAACACATGGCACATAGCAATAAAAAAAAATACCTTATGGAAGTCCTCAACCAAGCCATAAGCATAGAAAGAAGACATTCAATGCCAAGTAGACTATGAAAAGAGCCAATGCACAGCTTTTAGAACTTTAATTATTGTCTGTGTCAGGGAAAAAAAAAAACTGTTTTCAGTGCTTTGTGTACCTGCTAAAAATTCTAAATGAAATCAGATATATAGGCATTTCTCTGGTAGTTAAAAGGGGTTAGTATCCAAGTACTGTGCAATCACATTAATTAAATCCTAGTTTCAATCTTCACTAAGACACTGTTCTCTTAAAGTTGTAAATAATGAGAATTGTTCTAAATAGATTAAGTGCACTACACTCCAAGGAAAAACAGGAGTTTAGGCATGCAGATAACTGTAATGTGAATTAGCTCTTTCAGTGAAAAGAAAAACTAGAAAAACAAAATAAGGCATTATTAAGCATCATTGAAATTCACAGATGACAGTACTAATTGCAGTGAGTCTCCCACTTAGAAATATGTATTAATCCCCTACTATTTGTATAATATATAAACATACAATGCCCAAAGACCTCAGAATCTAGTTGACGAAGAAAAACACATATAGTCCAAAATAAAGCTTTGTCATGATTGTCTACATAGGAAATTTCAAGGAATCTACAAAATAAAAAAGCCCTGGAACTAATATGTAAATTTAGCAAGATCATAGGATAATGTTGTATGAAAAGAGAAAAAGTGAGCACTCCCTTTGATAAGGATGAAAGAGGCTTTTGGCCCTGACAACACGCATACGATTAAGGCACCTACTTCATGGTATCTAACCATTGTTTAAAAGTATATTGTATTCACTTTATTTTTAAATGCACATTAGAAAACAAACATCTTGTCCTTTCCACTGTTCTTAAAAGATAATTCAGATTCTGTGTGTCTCTTTGTGAAGACCTGTCTAAATATGTATTCCAGTCCTGTCTCCAGTTGATTGAACACATAATGCCAACAAGTTGTTTTTAAAAGCAAAGGAAGATGAATCTAAGTATCCTAGAGCAAAAGATGAGCTGGATCGCTCTAAGTGAGCATGTACTCATAGCATTAAAGATGTGCAGGTCATTTAAGATAGAAGGCAGCAATTGCTTTCTGACGTCTCCTCGTTTGGTTTAATGCACAAATGTCTTGGAAACTAATGAAAAACCTATTCCATGTTATAGCAACTGAGGAAAAAATTGTAGAGTCTCTACTTCACAGCAACTTGGATGGATTTAGAGTCTATCATACTCAGTGCTCTATCACAGAAACAAAGCATTGAATACCACATGTTCTCACTCATAAGTGGATCCTGAACATTTACCACAATACTACAAGAGAGGGATCAGCAGTAGTGGGACACTGCCAGGGATGGGGGTGGGACACATAACATCACTAAGGCTATCTGCTCACGAACCAGGGGAAGTGAGGACCAGTGGGAAGCCCAAACCTCACCTGCACATAGACTACTTATGTACCTAATCCTGACTTGTGTCCCACATCTTTAAAATAAAATAAAGAATATATATACATATAATAAATTGAATACATATATAATAAATACTCAGACATGATCCAAGTTGTGGAAAAGTGTAGCCTCTCAGCATTCAAGGGAACGTATGCTGGGTGGGTGTCCCTTGTTAACCAGTGCAGCATATGTGCATTGCTGGCATGTTTCCGCATGATGGTTTTGTTTGTCCAATAAAATTATGTGCATCTCTAATGAAGATTCACATTTATATGACATAAAATAAATGGGTCAATAATTGGTATATTTCAAATAACATTATGTTCTACTTTTTTCTCATGCTGAAATAAATTTCATGTTAATGCTTTGTACGTGAAGTTCACTTTTCAAAGAAGGTGTTACCTTTTGTTAATTTAAATTTTTTTCTGGGAAAAAAGATCACAGTATACAAGATTAACACAAAAATCAATCATGTTTCTATACTTACTCTATACTCATTTCTATGGCTATTACAACCATATAGAATCTCTTCAAGAAGACATTCTAAATAGTTTCAAAGAAGATGAAATGCATAGGTATAAACCTAACAAAACAAGTACAGAATCTGTATGTTGATGAAAGAAGTCAAAGAACATCTACATAAGTGGATTGGAATACTCAATAAAGTAATGATCTTATTCTTCATAAATTTACCAGATTTGATTAAAGAGTCAAATACATCATAATTTAATAAAGATTATTATAACATTTTATGTTTACTTCCCCTCTACTATACTACTTGCAATTTCTATCTAAATCCCAGTAAGATGTTTTGTAGATATAGACAAGCTTATTCTGAAATTTATATGGAGAGACACAAGTCCCCTAAGAGTCACTGAAACAATCTTGAAAAAGAATAAAGTGGGAGTTATCACTTTACCTGATGTTAAGACTTAGTATACAGCTACAATACTCAAGAGAATGTGACACTGGCAAAGGGATAAACACATGAATCAATGAAATAGAGAATTCAGAAATAGACCTCACATATATGTCCAACTGATTTTTTTTTTTTACAAAAGTGCAAAAGTAATTCAGTGAGAAAGGATGGCCTTTTCAACAAATGGTGTGGGAGTAATTGGATATCTATAAGCAAAACATAAATCTCAACCTAAACCTTAAAACTTATATACTAATATTAACTCAAAATCAATCACAAATTTAAATGTAAAACAAAAAACCATAACATTTTTAGAAACAACATCTGAGAAAATCTTTAGAATTGGGCAAAAGTTCTTAGAGTTGTCATCACAAGCAAAACCCATGAAAGGAAAATTAATTAACAGAACTGCATAAAAATGCTAAAATATTTACTCAGTGACAGAACCAGTCAAAAGAATGAAAAAAAAGAAGCAACAAATGAGGAGAAAATATTTGTAAACAATATATCTGACAAGGGACTAGTATTTAGAATATATATATATATATACCTTAAAATGCAACAACAAAACAATCCAATTATAAACTGGAAAAAGATACAAAGAAACATTTTGTTTAAAAGAATATCAAGTGACAACCACACGAAAAGATTATCAGCATCATCAACCATTAAATAAATGAAAATTGACCAGGTGGCTCACACTTGTAATCCCAGCAATTTGGGAAGCCAAGGCAGGAGAATTGCTTGAGGCCAGGAGCTCAAGACCAGCCTGGGTAATCAAGAGAGACACTATCTCTACAAAAAAATGTTTAAAAACTAGTATACATGATGGTGCATACCTGTAGTCCCAGCTTTTTGGAAGGTTGAGGCAGAAGGATCACTCGAGCCCAGGAGTTCAAGGCAAGAGCCTCGTGACTGTGAGCAAGGTGTGCTCAAATACTGAAAGGAGGCCAGTGTGGCCAAGCACAGAGATGAAGGCAGAGGAGGATATAGTTGCGGAAGTAAGCAGGAATAGCCTAGACAGATTTTCTAAGCCATGGGCAAGATTTTTAACTTTTTCTAGGAACAAAAAGTCTTAATCGATGGAATGACATAATCTCAAATGACTAACCATACTTGCCAGTAGTAAACTTGGAGTACCCAATTAGGATATTCCCTTACTTCAGGTGACATATGCTATATCTTGAACTTGTGTGGAAAAAATGAACCCAACACCAAGAATAAAATATGAAAGTATTTTTCAAAACCACAATCCATTGAACTTTTTGGTGGGTTACATATGGAACAAGGAGGTGTCCCTGTGATTATTTTCTAGTGTTCTGGTTTGCAGAACTAACCAGATGGTGGTGCCCTTTACCAAGCTAAGAAACAGCAAAGATGACCGCAATTGGGGTTGGAAATCATGAGTTCAAGAATAGTGGAATTATGTTTGAGACATCCAAGTGGAGATGTCAAGTTGGCAGTTGGGGATGTAATTTTGATATCCAAAAGCAAGGTTTCAATCAGGGAAGAAATTCTAAGAAAGTTTTTTGCTGATGCTAACATGCTAAGTCTCTGTTATATAATATATAATATATACATATGAGAAATTGCAAAGAAATAAAAAAGAGAAATTACAGATATAATTGTGTGCCTTTTGTTATATTTTTAAAAATTCATGAAAGAATTATGTACTAAAAGAAGGAGAAAAGAAAAATATTTTGAAGGGATAAAGGCTGATCCCACAAACATATACTAGTGAGTTCAAAGTAATTCACCAAAGGACCCTGGAACAGGATAATTTGTGGACTTTCTTTAAAGAAAAGACACACATAATTACTTGGCCAAAGTTTAGTCAATCGTGTTCTATCCCTTTTGTTTAAAGAATTATTATTAAAATGTGGTAGACTTAGGATCTAGACTTCAGCAAGGTGTTTGACAGACACTCTCAAAATACTGTTATAAGCAGTGTAAGCTAGATGATGATATTGTTTGGTGGACTGAAAGTTAGCTATAAAAAGAAGATTTATGGTTCAAGGGAAACAGGCAGTGGTGATCTGCAGTATGGTCTATAGTCCTTTTTGGTAATGACTGTAGACATTTTTTGTTTTGGAAGGGAGGTTTGTAGGGGAGAGAGCAGTACTACTGACATCTATTGGTTGAAGGCTGGAGATATTGAAAAACATCCTATAATACAGAAGACAGTACTCACCAAGCCCCTATCAATCAAAAAATAATTATCTAATCTAAATGTTAATAGTGCCACTGTTGAGAAAACCTGTTATAAGTATACAAGTAAGCAGATTTGATTTGAGTCGAATATATCATAATTTAATAAAGATGATTATAACATTTTATGTTTACTTCCCCCCTACTACGAAGTGCATAATTATGGGCAAGGGCCTCACATCTGGTCACTTTTTTCCACTATACTGGGTGCTGGAAAAAATCTTATTACTCCAGCTATTCATTTTAAGAATACAAATCTTTCCCAGAGACTTACCTCCTCTGAGCTTCTGCTTCTTTCTTTGTGTAAGAAGGAGGTTGAACATGATGGTATTAATGGAAAACTGAAATATCTCCCCAAATGACATTTATAGTCTTATCACTAAAAACTTATTTAGAAAAATAGTCTTTGTAGATGTAATCATTAAGAAAATTGGTGTGAAAAATCATCTTAGATTATCAGTATGTCTTAAATGTCACTACAAATATCCTTTTTTTAAAAAAATTGTTTAACTTTTTTGTTTTAAAGATGTGGAGTACAATTCAGGGTTAAGTATACAAATGCTCATTCACAAATATCCTAATAAGAGAAAGGCAGAGAGAACATATACACAGACAGAAGAGAAAGTGATATGAAAATAGAGGCATATCAGCCGGGCTCAGTGGCTCAGCCTGTAATCCCGCACCTTTGGGAGGCTGAGGTGAGTGGATTGCCTGAGCCTACAGGTTCAAGACCCGCCTGGGCAGCGAGACCCCATCTCTACAATAAATCAAAAAATCAGCCAGTCATGGTAGCGCATGCCTCTAATTCCGGTTACTTGGGCTGAGGCGGAAGGATCGCTGGAGCCCAGTAGGTCGAGGCTGTGGTGGCTGAAAGTGGCCACTGTACTCCAGTGTGGACGACAGAGTGAGACTCCAACTCAAAAAAAAAGAAAAAGAAAAGAAAAGAAAATAGAGGCATAGATTGTAGTGACTTACTATTACAAGTCAGGAAATGCTAACTAACAGTCACCAAAAGTTAAAAGTAACAAGAAACAGATTCTGCCCTAAAACCTCTGGAAAGAGTAAAGTTATGTCAATACCTTGATTTCAGTTTATACTACTAAATTCAGATTTCTGTCCTAGAACTGTGAGGAAATAAATTTTTATTGTTTTAAGCTTCCAAGTCTGTGATAATTTCTTTTAGCAGCCATAGAAAACTAAAACAGATTTTGGTGCCAGAAGTGGGATATTGCAATAACAAATACCTAAAAACAAGTAAGTGATTTTGGAATTAGATGCCACATCGAAATTGTAACAATTTTCAGACTGCATAAAATGGATCTCAAAGATATTTTAATTTTCAAATTTCAAAACACAAAAATCTTACATGATAATCAGTGTTATTAAATTAAAGATCTTGAAAGGAGGCATTATCCTGGATTCCCTGGGTGGATGGTAAGCGCAACCAATGCAACCAGGTATATCCTCATAAAAGAGAGACAGAATTTTGGGAACAGACAAACATGCAAAAAATCAATGTGAAAATGGAACAGAGAAATATGGCACAAGTCACGTCCACAGTCAACACAAGAAGCTGGAAGAAGCAAATAATAAATTCTCTGCTAGAGCCTCCTGACAGAGTGTGGCCATGCCTACACCTTGACTTTTAACTTCTGATATTCATAACTATGAAAGAACTATGAAAGAACAAATTTATGCTGTTTAAGAACAGCATAATTTTTACTATAACCACAGAATTTTTACTATAGCCACAGAAAACGAATACTGATTTTGATACTAGGAGTAGAGTGCTGTTATAATAAACACGTACAATGCTGAAGTTTCTTTGGAGCTGGATAATGGGTAAAGCCTGGAAACGTTATGAGTCATATCATTTAAAAAGCCTAGATTGCCTTGAATAAATTATTAGTAGAAATAAAGATAAAGATGCACCTGGTGAGGCCTCAGAAGGAAATAAGCACAGTGGGGAACTTTTCACCATCTTAGAGAATACATATATAATCGTGAACAGAATGTAGAAACATGAATGTTAAAGGGGATTCTGAGGAGGGCTCAAAAATAATGATAAATATGTCATTGAAAATTGGAAGAATGAAGAGCCTTGTTATATAGGAGCATAAATTTGACTATATTGTGTCCTGTAGTTGTGTAGAAAGCAGAACTTGTAGGTAATGAACTTGTCTACTTAGCACAGGAAATGTCACAAAAAAAAAAGTGTTAAAGATGTGTGGCCTGATATTTTTCTTGCTACTTATAGTAAAGTTCAAGAAGAAAGAGAAAAATTTAAGACCTATTAGGTGAAAAGGATGATTTAGAAAATTCTCAGTCTATCCAGATTTCAAAGGATGCAAAAATTAGGAGATTCAATATTTGGAAAACATGTTCTGAAGATACTGCCAAGGGTGTGAATAGAAAACTTGTGACTAGTATTGAAGAGATTCCTCTTGTAATTCATAGATCTACTCAACCAACTCAGCAAAAGTCAAAAGCATAGATAGAATTGTCCGGGAAAGATCTGTGGGACACCCTCTAATTTAATGGTGAGAATCCTAATGACATACATAGGTTTTTGAAAATGTTATACCAACAGAATCACTTCCAGCATGAATTGAAGGAGACAGAGGCAAGATAACAAGAAAGAAAGTTGTCAGACTCCCAAAACTTTGCAGGCAGGAAATAGACTGATAAATTTACTCCACTGCAAACATGTGCTCCCATTAAATAAAAAGGATGCATTACCCCCAAGGACAGAGCTAGAGCTGCGGATTCAGAATCAGAGGACTGAGCCACAGGCAAAAGCAGAGGATGGAGAAATGTGGATCCATGGTTCTAGAAGACAGAACCTCAATTCTCTTGGCTTATTTGTTATGCCTTATTTTGAATTATCTTGGGATGGATGATCCCTTTATTCCTCTATTTTCTCCTTTTTGGTATGGAAATCTCTAATATCCTATGCCTGTCCCACTTCATATTTTGGAAGCAGATAAGTTGTTTTCTAGTTTCATAAATCCACAGACAGAGAGGAAAATTTCCCCAGAATCTTGAGAGGAGAAACTTTCCCTGGATTATCCAGGTGGACTCTAAAACATAATCGCACATATCCTTATACGAGAGACAGAGGGAGTTTGGGGACAGACCCACACACAGAGGTGAAGACAATGTGAAGATACAGCCACAAGGGAGAAATCCACAAACTAAGAAATACCATCAGCCACCAGAAGCTGGAAGAGGCAAGGAACAGATTTTCCCCTAGGTCCTTGAGACAAAGTACATCCCCGAGAATTCTGGCATCCAGAAATGTGATAAATAAATAAATTTCTATTCTTTTAAGACACCAAGTTTCTGTTAATTTGTTATAGCAGCTGTAGGAAACTAATACAGTATTTTCAATTCTAAAAAGAAAACCAGGAGCTGTGATGTAATAGTGACAGGCCTTAAATCACACAGCTATTCAACTGATTGAACTTTCAGGGTGATGTGGCTGTTACAAATGCAGTGTCATCTCAAACTTCCTTAGTAGAAGATGAGTGCAGAATAAGGAAGTCAGTGTCCTGTTTTCCTCTACGGTGTTTAAACAACAATATTATACTCAGTTCTCTGTACTACAGCTTTAAAAGACATTAACATATTGAAATTTTTTAAGGATAAAAAAAGATCAAGAAGAAAGATAAATCATGCATATGACAAAGAGTTGAAGAAACTAAGTTGAGGTGTTTAGTGTTTATTCTGAAAAAAAAATCTTGCATGGAATGTGGCAGCTGCCCTCTACCCAGAATTCTGTCTTGCAGAAGAGAGAAGAGATGGTCTCATTCTCTTTGGCTCTAGGATCAGGACCCGGATTTAAGAAGCTACAGGGAAGCACATTTCTGCTCCAGAGCCTCAAATTTTTATTTAACTGCCACAGTGGTTCTAGATTGTCTGACATCTGAGAGGTTCACAGACAGAAAGGATTGCCTATTAGAGGATGTTGTCTGGAAGATTCCTGTATAAAGTAGCAGATTGAATGAGATACCCCAGAGGTTCCTTCAAATATAATTCTGTAATTCTTCTGTCATTAGTAAAAGGAGAATAGGTCAAGTTTCTATCCCACAATATTTGAAGATTTGTTTATTTATTGCTTAGCCTTCTCTTTTCCAGACCAAATATACAGCTTTTTTCATCCTTACTCATCGTGTTTTCATTCAACATTAAAGCACTCTTGACTTTCTGTGAACACTTCAAATTCCTCATAGCCTCCTCAGTTACAGAGTCTATTATAGAAGCCAGCCCTCAATGGAGGCTTGATCAATTATAAGCAGAACTGGATAATTGCAGTCCATATTCTGTTTTTCTACTGAAGTTCCCACCAACGCACACTCATGTTCACTTTTCTAAAGTGGTGAACTCTTCAACCTATCCATCTTTCCTAAGTATTTTGAACCTCATTTTGTAAAAGTTGCTGATCCTCTCTATATAAATAAGATAAACTTGGCAAGAATTGAACTTAGTTCTATTTGTTTCCAACCTCTAATTAAATGCTAATCCTGCCCTCCGGAGAATGATGTCCCCAGACAACTGACAGTGTACATTCTCTTCCCTTTCTCATGTTCTCTAATCAACTGGATAAACAAGACAGGACCTGTGGGGGGAGGGAGGGATTCTAAACCCACCTCTTTGACTGTGCTTATAAAAGAGAAAAACAATGTGAAAATTGGAGAACTAGTTATTGGAAAACTGCAATATCAAACTATTGTCGTTGTTGTTTTTCCTAATATTGTAACTGCTTCTGAAGTAGTAGAGTAGTTATTATCTCCTAAGCTGGAAGAGCTTCATCAGTTACCATCTTCTGGGCATGATCCATTATGCCCATGGCTCCAACCCTTGATATAATTACCTAGGAGAAATCAACTCCTGTCAGTGTTTTCCAAGTATTTCACAGGAGCTCACAACTCTAACGTGAGCTTTCCTTTTTAGAAAGAGATCCTCAGAAGGTACCATTGATATGTATTATCATTCACAATATCCCCACCAAAAAGCGCAAAGAGTAGAGATAAAAAGGCACACTAGAAAAAAAAATCATCTCATATTCACAGCTACTTAGACCTGCTCGCATTAAATCTAGAAATCTTGTCTGACTATTTATGTATGCAATTTTGACTTCAGTTATTCTGAAAAAAAAGTTTACAAAAGTCACTTTTAACCAGTATACCAATTTTATTTCTGAAACATGCAAACAAATCAGCAGAGATTTATTTGAGTCCATTGCTAGTAATATGTAAGTAAATGCTAAAATAAGAATCTTCAAGTTAAATCTAAACTTATATCTAAATATTGGTAAATAAAACACTTTACCCTAAGGTTGTTTCTGATCTTTTTAATGCAGAAAGAGCAATTCATTCATTAAGTGACATAAACTCACTAAAATTCCAAAAGGTACACGATCATCACTAATAAAAATGATGGAATGCATTTTATTCATTTAAAAACACCATGTAAATGCAGAATAGTTATGTCATTATTTCAAATCTGATGTGAGAAGCAAAGCATCTATATTTGACAAGAGTTTTTTCTTTGCTCCTAATTACCAAACAATCATGAAATTTACTGTAAACAATAACTGACACCTTGCTTACAAAAAACTTCATATTTTTAAGCTATAACATTTCATGCCAGTATTGACAATTCTTATTTAGTCCACTTCATGAAAGAGCCACAAACGTTTAAGCAGGTACAGTGAATGGGGAAAAAAATGATAACTAAAAAACAACTTTTCTTTTTTTGCATGATAAATAGCAGGACCAACTAGTATATTAAAATGAGTTTACTAAGCCAATCAAGTATAACTATAAACTATTTATTAGCACAGAATATATCAAACTCTACTGTTCCTAACAGCCAAATGACTACATCTTTCCTTTATAAAGCAATTCTACATTCTATCAAGTTTACAACCATTTTCAAACTATGCTCATACAGTCTTTAGGAGTCATACTCAAGGTTAGAATCCTGTGTATGATTTTTCAACCACAGGCAACCACCTGGCGAGCCTCATATGGAAAAAGCTGCTGTCTTCTCATTAGACTTGGTGCACAGCCAATGCACCAAGTCTCTGGAGGGAGCAGCAGTCACGAACTCTTCCCACACCACATTCACTGACCATGCTTATATACATATTTGCATTCCTAGCCCCGACACCTCCATTCAGAAGCCTCCCTATGTGTGTGCATACAGGGTGGGGGGTGGGGGGGAGGGGAATGGGAGGGGAAGGTCTTGGTACCTCTCCCTCCCCAGAGCTCTCAGGTCCATAAAATGGCAGGAGCCTTTTGTTTGGGGCCTCCCTCGACAGTGACACAAACCGCCTCCTCTACCTGTGCTGGCCCCTCTGACACTTTACCCAGTGCCATTTCAAGGAGAGAAATAGAACATTGAAGAAGCTTGCACTCTCTTCTTTCAGCCTCATGCTTGCACCATTTAAGTAAGTGAATAAAGACTTGTTATTTTCAGTCTGACTCGTTGTCCTAATTGACCACCATAACACCACCTGACAGCTCTCTAACAGGTTCAAGAGTTCCATAGAGTGGCCTTATGGATGCCACGAGGTAGAACAGAAAGGCTGGGCAGCAAGAGCTCTCCCCAACCCTTCCAAACATGCTTACTGGTTTCAACCACAGTAGCTTTGTTTCTATCTGTCTCATATGTTGAGGTTATAAGTAAAATTTTTCCTTTTTCTTTTTTCTTTTTTTGAGTTGAAGAGTCACTCCATTGCCCAGGCCGGAGGGCATGGCATGCTCACGGCCATCCCAGCATGGACCTGCTGGGTTCAAGAGATCCTTCTGTCTCAGCCTTTCGAGTAGCCAGAACTATAGGCAGGCGTTACCACGCCTGGCTAATTTTTTCATTTATTGTAGAGAAGAGGTCTCACCATGTTGTCCAGGCTGGTCTCGAGCCTGTGGGCTCAGGCAATCCTCTCGCCTTGGCCCCCTAAAGTGCTGGGATTACAGGCTTAAGCCACCGTGCCCGGCCATGAGCAAAATTTAACTGAGAAAGTGTTTTTCATGGCTTACCATAGTGCCTGGCACATAGTAAGAGGCCAATAAATATTTGTCATGATGATTATTGCAAATCTGAAATCTGAAAACCACTATACTAGTAGTTCTGATTTCTAGATTCTAAATTGCTGTGCTATTTTTGAAAGTAAAGATTCAGCATAAATAGGTAGATCTTTACTCATTGTAGATTCTTCATTCTCAATCATCACAGTGCAGGGGGACCTTGATATAAAAGTCATAAAGAACATGACAGAAGCTAGAGCCTATCATTACCAAAGTCTACTCAGAGAGAGAGAGAGTTCTCACTATCATCATGGTTGTCATCACACTGTAATAATAAGCAAGTGAACCTATATTGCAAATACACATAAGACCTTCATATATTGTCTACATTAATTCTTTAGTAAACCCCTAAAGTATAATCCCCCTTCTACAGATTAAGAGACTGAAACTTGAAGGGACTGCATAACATTCGCAAAGTCACCAAGAGAGATGAATTACAACTATGTTTTAGCCAATTTGATTACAAAGTTCATTTTTTTTTTTTGAGTTGGAGTCTCACTCTGTTGCCCAGATTGAAGTGCAGTGGCTGCTCCCGGCCACCGCAGCCTCGACCTGCTGGGCTCCGGCGATCAAAATTCATATTTTTAACGTTTATCCAATAATGCCTCCTCCACAATGTTTCTGCTTGCATAGAATGAAATAATATCAGTTCTATTACATCCCTTGTGTGAGGTACCCTAATAACAAACTAATTATTTTCAACTACCAACAAAGTAATATTCCTAAACAGCCGAAACATATTAGCCAACATTTGCTCAGAGTTATGCAATTAAAGAAAAACAAAACCTAAGAACCTAACAAAATTTTCAACTGTTCACTGACCTGATTCAGGCTTGGTCTCTTTCTAGCCTTTCTACCTAACATTCTCTCTCCTAGAGTAAAAAATTAAGATAAACACAAATGTCATCAACAAACTACAGAGATATCTGATATGAATGTTTTCTTAATTCCTGTGATTGCTTTCAACTGAGCCATCTACTCTCTCGTTTGTCTTGCAATCAAAAACCAGGTCTGTGACAATAAAATAGAAAGATGTTAAACTGACCCATGATGGGATTTCAGCACTTTATCTTAAATTTTTCATTTACCTAAATTTTGTTTAATTCATAGTTAAGATTAAAATCCCACAATGTACCACACATGGCTCCACCCCTTCTTTTCCCGTCAGCACCCCACGGTCTTCAAACCCCCACTCTAACTCTCAATTATGGTAACGTAAACTTTAGACAGAAAAACACCTTAGAATTAGCTCACTGCCCAGCCTTTTCTCATCTGAGCTAATTAAACCAGCAACATGTATTTCTTGATTTTTATGGCTACCCTGCCCTGGCTCTCACCCGTCAGAGTTACTTCATAGTTAACCCACATCCCAGAAAGTAAATTTCTCCCTCAACTTCTCTGTGACATTCATGACCAGTTAAAAGAGCCCTAACTAGTTGATAATGCATTCACAGAAATTCAATGAACTGTCACTGTAAGTGGTATAAATGGCAAGTTTGTAATCTACTAGGACAGGCGTCATGTGGTCTTTCACACTTAACCAAAATATAGATGCTCTGTGCAAGTCAGGGGCACAGCTGACTCATTTGGTGAAGGATGAAGATGACTCACTTATGAAATTCGAAATACCACCAATGCAAATGAGTCTGTCTAGTGATGTTTTTCCAATCTGCCAACTCAGTTATAACATTGGGAAGCTATCCTGCCCCTTTCCTCTGTGGCTCTTTTTTCTGCCTGAAAACAATAAAAATATCCAAGTTACTTCTAGCCAGACTGTCCTGTGTATTTATTTATGTTCCTCCAAGACCATAAAGGGCAAGGACTATAGGAAAGGGGGGTGCTATACAGTCTTGTCAGGCAGTAGGACTAAAAGAGTTGTTGTCCCTCATGGCCTTCACACAAGCATATGACATCATACAGGGTTTAATACAAAAAATTGAATGACCACTTTGCTTTCTTACATTTTAAAGCCATCAAAATAATATTTCAGAGTCCTAAAGATTCTACAGAAGCTGAGCAGCCTCTCCAGGGTTTTTGTTGTTGTTGTTGTTTTAAGGGGGGTGCAATAGACTAAGGCTCATCTTGACAAGAAATTCAAATTAACAGTCCTCTTGCCCACCCCTTAAATAAACATGTTCTTCTGACTTAACTTTGCCACAAAAGACACAGACAAATGGAACTCATTCCTGATACTTATTGGCAGGCTATCATATTCCTCCCCTAGAGAAACTCAGGACAGGAGTGGGTGTCCCCAACCTTCATCCTATAAGAAAGCTGTAAGACTGAAACAGTTCAGTTACAAGAGCATAATTAATGTCATTAAATCACTGTTGGGAGAATGATTATGCCTTGAATTTAGAGGTCACTTCCCTGTAGGAATTTGCAAAAGAAAAATCCTCACCCTTACATTGTCTTACTCATTCTGACAGCACCTCCTGTGAGACAGGCAGGCAATCTGCTTTGCTCTACGTGGCCTCTCTGGGAAAGCACACACATTTAATTTAGCATCCTCAGATGCCTCACTTAGAGGACTGGTCTACCATCCTCTTCCCTAGGATGCATGCCAGGTCAGCTTTATATGGCCATGTGACCTGTGTAGTTGCACCGGGTC
The DNA here is from genome assembly GCF_000164805.1 of Carlito syrichta. Classification (NCBI taxonomy): domain Eukaryota; kingdom Metazoa; phylum Chordata; class Mammalia; order Primates; family Tarsiidae; genus Carlito; species Carlito syrichta. Next base: position 260,958 of record NW_007255795.1, on the reverse strand, counting down.
CTACACTTAGAAGGGCCCCATGCTTAGTTTAATGCTCTGATGTCACGCTCTTGAAACTTGTAATAAGTTTTAAACAAAAGGTCACACATTTTTATTTTACACTGGACCCCAGAAATCATGTAGCTAGCCCTAGATATATTTGTGGACCTAAATCTGAAATGTGAATGAGAAGCATTTTAGGAAGCAGACTGAACCCTGTAATCTCTGCAGGAATTGTGTACCCCAGGGGTGCAGTAGTCATTAGTGCTAGACCAAATATGTTGGGTTCTCCTTCCAGAGACAGATAAGGTTGAACTAAAACTAACTTTAGTCTATGAAATGAGCAAGATGTGATTATGCCACCTCTGAGCAAAAGGTTTAAAAGTCAGTGTTCCTTTTGCCACCTCCTTTCTTTTTCCTTGGCAGTCAAGAAACAGAGCCCCAAACAACCTGCAATGAAAATCTCCTGTGAGCAAGAAATAAACCTTGACAATTTTAAACCACTGAGATTTCAGAGCCATTTTTCCAATAACTTAGACTTTATTTTTTTCCTAGAGATGGTGGTCTCACTCTGTCACTTAGGCTGGAGTGCAGTAGTATTATCATAGCTCACTATTGCCTCCAACTCTTGAGCTCAAATGATGGTCTCACTTCAGCCTCTTCAGTAGCTGAGAATACAGGTGTACACCACCACACCCAGCTAATTTTTAAGCCTATCTAGGTAGATACAGAATGTCCTGAACTCAGTTTCCCAAAGCATCCTTTGCAACACTTAGAGACTCATGCAGGGAGCTAGGGAGAACAGACAGTGTCCATATCAGTAATGTCCCTGAGACTGAGGGAGAAGATTTCTACACAAAGACATGAGGGGCTTAGAAGAAGCCCACTGACTACTAAATAAATTAATTAGTTCAATTATTTACCATTCAACCACAGAAAAACCAGCATTAGCAGGGTTCATGTGTAATCTCAAAAGCAAATAAATATGCGTTAAAGAAAATAACATTTGATCAAATTGGTATGTCTTTCCATTCCTGCTATTTTGTTTCTCAAATATTCAACAAGTGTAAATTTCTTCTTTTTTTAGACATGAGGAAAAGGAGGAAAGATTTAAATGACCCTAAAACACCCCAGAAATTGTTATCACTTCTCCAGGCATTGACTAATGAAGTCCAGCAGATATACAATATTTTGATAAAATGTTTGGTAAGCTTAGGAGGTGCAGCAGCTTAAAATAAGAATCCAACATATCTGACATTTGTCTTTCTCATAAGCAAGTAATCAAGGTCAATGTGAATTTACAGTAGCCCCTGGAACAGCTCTGTAAAGAAGGGACTCATCCTGCCTGCAAGTTGGAACAGCTGCAGTGTTCTTTTATTCATGACCAAATGTTTCCAGAATGATTAAACTGGCATTGTAAATGTGCAGTCTATATCAGCTGAGTGACAAGGATTAAGTGAGATTCAGATTAAAATGCTAAGTGAGTTTGTACCAAGATCAAGCCAGATATATAGTTAACACTAAGAAAATACATGCTGAAGAAGAAGTGTAAAACAACCACCTAGAGAAAGCCTCAGGATAACAAATTGTACTAGAGAAAGTGTTTTGAATGGCAACTAAGTCAGCAGGGGCTGAATTACATTTTTGAAAGTACAATTGCTGGGCAATATTTGGAAAAATATATATATAACCAAACAACTTAACTATTATATGTCTTCACAATGGGATTGGTTCAAAAGGAAGTGCAATTATAATGTCTATTTTATTGATACAATAAATGTTGATAGTCAGGTTTCAGAACAAAATATAAGTTGGAAACCAAAAATTACCATAAAAACTGCTAGATTTATGACTGAAAAAGAATGAAAATGCTTTGAGTCGTGTAACGCTTTCCTTCCCCAAAATTCCACAATTGAAAGCTAAAATAAATGGAAATTTATTATTACTAAATAATAGCTTAGACAAATAGTTACATTTCTTGAAGCAAATAGAATTTTTAAAAATACCATTAGAAAAAAATCTGTAATCACTATATGAGTAATGTCTCAAAATTTTTTGTATAATGAAATAGAAATACAATCATGTAGACTTTTGATAATGACATTTAAAGTGATCTGAGTCACTGATGAATAAATATAACATTTAAATTGACACTCTTGCACCTCCCTATCTGTGGCCTTTCAGTCTTCTGTAAATCAGTTCACCTTCGTTAACCTCATTTATCTGCAGGTGTTTGCTACAACTTGTATTTTTGGAAGTCCAAAGAGAACAGAAATAGCACAGTAGCCTCATATCTTTAGAAATTCCCAGTATTGGGTCTTTTACCTGGTAAATTTCCCCTGTGGCTTTGTAGAAACACTCCCTCCCAGATCCATTAGAAACTCCAAACTTGTCCTCTTGCAGGTAAGGACTTACTACCCTCACTTGTGGAGCTCAGAATGGGAACAGTGAGAGTATACCAAATTTTAATCCTCAGTGTCAAATAAGTATGAGGAAGTACTCGGGATAAAATCAGTAAGAAGCCACAGCCCAGCACAGTAGTTAAGAACATGAGGGCCAGATGCAGTAGCTCATGTCTATTATCCTAGCACTTTGGAAGGTCAAGGCAGGAAGACTGCTTGCATCCAGGAATTTGAGACCAGCCTGGGCAACATAATGAGACCTTCTCATCTCTACACACACACACACACACACACACACACACACAAATCATAAAATTACACAGGTGTGGTAGTGTGCACCTGTAGTCCCAGCTACTTGGGAGGCTGAAGCAGAAGAATCACTTGAGTCCAGTGGGGCAAGTTTTCAGCAGTGAGCCAGAATCATGCCACTGCACTCCAGCCTGGGTGACAGGGTGAGACCACGACGAAAGAAGGAAAGAAAGAAAGAAAGAAGGAAAGAAAGAAAGAAGGAAAGAAAGAAAGAAAGAGAAAGAAAGAAAGGAAGGAAGGAAGGAAGGAAGGAAGGAAGGAAGGAAGGAAGGAAGGAAGGAAGGAAGGAAGAAAGAAAGAAAGAAAAGAAGGAAGGAAGAAAGAAAAGAACACAGGCTCTAAATCCAGTTAAGCCTAAGCAAAACCTCAAATCTGGCTATAGCTTTCATTGTTACATCTGTAGCATGTAGATGCTATCAATACTTAGCACATCACAGACCAAGTAATTTTTATATGTTATTTATGAGTTATCTTGCACATAGAAAGTTGGCAATTTAATGGGGGGCCATAAAACTCCCAAATTATCTTTTGGAGGCAAGACCCTTGTGGTACAGGCTTCCCCCTCAAGCTAAGTATTCTAGGAACCCATTGGTATCAGTGTATCAGCTAGCTTTTTTGTGAGAGGCTGCACTGGGCATCAGTGAATTTTGGGAGGAGATTCTTTCAAAGCATTTGCCCATTTCATGATGGATAATTTATAAGACCTGCCCACACCATGCTGAGTGTTCAGCAGTTTTTGACCAAAAACGGCATGACCCCCATGCCCCATCTTCCCTATTCACTTGATCTCACCCTGAGCAAAATTTTTCCCCAGATGATCTCACTCTGAGCAAAAGTTTTCCCCATTTTCCTCAAAGGAAAATGTTTTGCTGTTGCAGAAGAGATGAAACAAAAAGCGACAGAAGCATTAAAAGGCATCAAAATTGATGAGTTCAAAAGCTATTTTAGGCAGAAAAAAAAAACTTCTCAATAGGTGTATTGTTTTGCATCAAATGGAGAGTACTTTGAAGGTGACCAAATTTTAAACATATAAGAATAAATGCATAATTTTTTATAAATAAATTCTGGTTTGTTTTTGGTCTCCTTCATATATGGTTGCCATTTTGATTGTAGTGAATTCTTTCTCTTCTGGAAAAAATTTATAGAAACTCTTGGCCTCTTGACTCTGTCCATCCACTATATGAACCATAGATTTCTACTTGTGTGCTACAGGTGCTGATTCTATCAAGTAGGTGAACAGATGTGGAGTCCCAAAATTGGACAGGAAGATAAAATATACACTATTAAAGAAAGGTCAGGAAGAGGCAGCTGCACAGGAAGAGTAAGTGGAAAACAACATTCAAGGTCCAACCCCTGATGAGGTGTTAAGTGACTGGTGGGAGCAATCCCTGCAGTAATCCAGTTAACATTTAGCACCTAATTATCACTTCTCAGTGGAGTCCAGACTAGATAATTGTGAACTGCAAACTCTAAACTCTGAGCTACACAGGAAATATTTGATGCTACTAAGCCCTGACTAAAAAGGTACTGCTATCAAGAAGCAAGCAGAAAGAAATATAGAATCCCACTCTAGATAACCAGAGAAGAGTTGTCTATTTTCTGGATCTGTCCTACGGTTTAATGGATTTCAGTCAAACAAGATGTGAATGATCTAACCCAAGATTTCCTTCTAAATTCCCTCTTATGCCACCAGTTGTGAACTCTAGACAATACAATCTGAGATTCCACACCTAGATTATCCTTCATATAGGGTGCAAAGCAAGGCTAGTGATTCATCACCACTAGTACCCTTCTTTTATAGAAGAGATGATAAATTTCCTATCTTCCAACAAATTTTCCCTCAGTATCTAAACTTGATAATTCTATAGATAGAATGATGACAAACACAGGCATTACCCCTGAGAAACTCATAGTCTAATATAAGAGACTAATGAAGAAGATGAAGATTTTCAACACAAAAGAACATGTACTAAAGTCATTTAGGTGGGGGAGGTTGTGGGAGTACACAAGACAGAGCAACTAAATCTGCCTGGGAAAGGCTTAGAAATCTTTTCACAGAAATAATAATATATGTGTTATGTCTCAAGCATAGTAAGAGAACAAGAGCGGAAAGTCAGTATGGGCAGAGAGAAGGGTGAGTAGAAAAAGGGTTAGCATGTTTAAACAAAGTGAGAAGTTTGTTCTATATAATTCAGAGTGGGGGCATGACATTGGAAAGATAAGCAAGAAATATAATATAAAACATAACATGCAGAATATTATAAAAGCAAACCTAGAGTTTGTTTTTAATCTTACAGGCAATGGGAGCCAATAGTGGGTCTATTGTTTGCTTCAAGTTTGGCTTTGGTTTTAGCGCATTAGTGTTTTGTTTTTAAGTCAAGAGAATGACCATCTGGATTAACAGCCTAAGCCACCCCACCCTTCCCATGCAGTGATCCATGCTCAACAGGCTTCCTGTGCTCTAAACCCTAATACACCCTATCGCCTGGAGTAGGAGATTGGTACATCTCTGGGCATTCAGAGACTGCACACCAGACCCAGCCTTGGAGTGGGTACCTGTGCCTGACATTGGAAGACTTGTAGGTGGACTTGCCAAACTTTGCCTCACTCATTTTGGTGCTCCCCTCTCTGGGACTGAACTGGAAGCACAAACCAGAGTGCACTCTGCAGAAGCTCACTGCTGAGACAACAAGGCTACTTCTTCCAGTTAACAAGGTGCAAGTAAATATTCATCCACATCAACAGTAGCCAGCTATTACCCACAGGAAGTACCTGCTGGCCTGGAGGTTAACCAATACATCACATCAGGTGACTTGCTGACACCAGCATACACCACTGAGGAACAAGTTTTTTTGTTGTTGTTTGTTTTGTTTTGTTTAATTTTAAAGATGTAGAGTACAATTCAGGATTAGGTGGAAAAGTGGTCATCATACAGGTAAAACTTGGGCCTTCCTTTGGTCCCCACTTTGTCTGGTTTGAGATCAAGTACACTTATTGATGTTATGTAACCCTGCTCCCTCCCCTAAGCCTTTTTTCATACTTTCAAAGTTGTTGTTCTGGTTGTTTCTCACTTGGATGAACTATGGTGGCTAATCTGTATGAGTTCCTTTAATATAGGTAGCCTGTTTATGTAGGCTTTTCCAGGTGTTGGTTGTAATAGTGATATAATGAGGGTATAGACTGGCCACTACTTCTTATGAGGCTATGATGCTGGGGTTAGGCGACCCTTCTGCCTCATCCTTCCAAGTAACTGGAACTACAGGCATATGCTATCATGCCCAGCTTATTATTATTATTATTAATTTATTGTAGAGATGATGTCACCAAATTGCCCAGACCGGTCTCGAATTCCTGGGCTCAGGCAGGCAATCCTCTTGCCTCAGCCTCCTAAAGTGCTGGGATTACAGGCTGAGCCACCGCTCCTGGCTGAATTCAGAAAATTGATTATGAAGAAGATAACAAGATGCAAGATAAAATTAATAACCAAAACAAAAAAATTTGCAGAACAATTCAGGAGATGAAAGGAGTAATTGACAACATTAAAAAAAACAGAACTAAAAAACTCAGTAGAGGGGATATAAAGCACAGTACAAAGCTACAGAAGTAGACTAGAACAAGCAGAATAAATAATCTCAGAAATGAAAACCAGGTTCTTTGAACAAATCCAGTCAGATAGAAATAAAGAAAAAAAATCCAGAAGAAAGAGCAAAGCCTACAAGAAATATTGGATTATGTAAAGTGATCAAACCTATGACTCACAGTCATTCCAGAGTGGGAAGATGTTAAAATAAAAAGTGTGGAAAATATATTCAAGGAAATAATTAAGGAAAACATCCCTGGTCTTGATAGAAACATATACATCTAGATACAAGAAACCCAAAGTACTCCTGCAAGATACATCACCAGAAGAACATCATCAAGGCATATCATTGTTAGATCCTCCAAAGTCAACATTAAGAGAATATTCTAAGAACAGTAAGGGAGAAGCACCTGATCACTCACAAAGTAAAGGATATTAGATTAACAACAGACTTCTTAGCAGAAACTACAAAAGAAAGAATAGGGGCCTATTTCTTTAAAGTAAAAAAAAAAATGCCAAAAAGAATTTTATATCCAGCCAAACTAAACTTCACAAACGAAGGAGAAATAAAATCCTCCCCCAGCAAACACTAAGGGAATTGTTGCCACTAAACCAGCTATATAAGAGGTGTTCAAAGAAGTTCTAAACTTGGAATGAAATGACAACTCTCACTGTCACAAAAGATCACATAAATACAAAACTCAAAATGCCTAAAAGCAAATACACATTTGAATCCCCAAGTCAGCTAGTATACAACACTATGGCAGAAACAAAACTTCACATAACCCTGAACATAAATGGTCTAAATGTCTCACTTGAAGCTGAGTGGCAAACTGGATTTTATTTTATTTTATTTATTTGTATTTATTTATTTATTTATTTATTTTTGAGTTGGAGTCTCACTCTGTCACCCAGACTGGAGTGCAGTGGCCGCTCCCAGTCACCGCAGCCTCGACCTGCTGGGCTCCAGTGTTCCGCCTCAGCCTTCCGTGTAGCCGGAATTACAGGCATGCGCTACCACGCCCGGCTGATTTTTTGATTTATTGTAGAGATGAGGTCTCGCCAAGTTGCGCAGGCGGGTCTCGAACCCGCGGGCTCAGGCAATCCACTCACCTCAGCCTCCCAAAGGTGCGGGATTACAGGCTGAGCCACCGAGCCTGGCTGCAAACTGGATTTTAAAGCAAACAAACAAAAAACCAAGATTCAACCATATGCTGCCTGTAAGAAACCCATTTTTCAGCCAAAAACAGTCATAGACCCAAAGTAACACCAGATATCAGAGCACCCAAATTCAAGAAGCAAACACTACTTGACCTGAAAACATGTCAATAGCAACACCATAATAGCGAGTGACTTCAATACCCCACTGACGTCACTAGATGGAACATCGAAGCAGAAAATTAACAAAGAAACACTGATCTTAAACTGGATTATAGATCAAATGGACCTACCAGATATCTACAGAATTTTCCACTCAACAACTGCAGAATATACATTTTTCTCACTCTGCACAGAACATTCTCCAGGGGAGACCATATGGTTGGCCATAAAGCAACTCTCAATAAATTTAAAACATCAAAATTATACCAACCATCTTCTCAGATCACAGTGGAATAAAATTAGAAATCAACACTGAGGAGCTTCCAAAACTATATAACTACATGGAAACTGAACAACTTGTTCTTGAATGATCCTTGGATAACAACAAAATCAAGGCAGAAATCAAAAGGAAAATAGTAACACAACATACCAAAACAACTGGTTCACATCAAAATCAGTTCTGAGAGGAAAGTTTATACATCAAATGCCTACATAAAAAGATAGAGAGATCAGAAATTAATGGCTTAACCTTGCACCTCAAGAATCTAGAAAAAAACAACACCCTAAACCTAAAGCTAGCAGAAGAAAAGAAATAACAAAGATCAGAGTAGAACTAAATGAGATCAAGACCAAAAAATGATACAATGATTCAAAAACTTTATTTTTGAAAGGATAAACAAACCCAACAGACTGTTAGCTAGACTAAGCAAGAAAAAAAGAGAGAAAAAATTCAAATAAATTCAAACAGACAAATGGGACTTAATTTAACTAAAAAGATTCTGCCCAGCAAAAGAAATAATCAACAGAGTGAACAGAAAACCTATTGAATAGGAAATAATATTTGCAAATTATACCTCAAAGGACTAATATCTAGAGTCTACAAGTAGTTCAAACAACTCGACACGAGAACAACAAATCCAAAAAAACAAACAAACAAACAAAAAACAGTTGGTAAAGGACATAAATAGACACTTCTCAGAAGAAGACACACAAGCTGCAACTTACATATGAAAAAATGCTTAACTAATCATCAGAGAAATGCAAATTAACACCACAGGGAGATATCACCCCACATAAGTCAGAATGGCTATTATTAGAAAGTTAAAGAATAGCAGATGTTGGCATGGTTAAAGAGGAAAGAAAAATTTTATTCACTATTAGTGGAATTGTAAACTAGTTCAACCTTTGTGGAAAACAGTATAGACATTTCTCAAAGTACTAAAGATGGAATTTCCATTTGATCCAGCAATCTCACTACTAGGAATCTCTCTTTGGAATGGGGTTTTACCTATGGTTAAATGTGGTAACTCGGATAATTTTGTTCCTTTTTATTTTTTTTTTTTTTTAGCATACGAAGAGCATTTTTATTTTTTATTTTATTTAAAGATATAGGGTACAATTCAGGGTTAGGTATACAAGTTTTTATCATACAAGTGAAGTTTGGGCCTCTCATTGGTTCTCACTTCACCTAGTTTGGGACCAGCTATCCTTATTAATGTTATGTGCCCCCCTTCCCTGGCAGTGATCCATGACTATCAATCCCTTTCAAATAGTATTATGATAAATGTTCAGTGTCTACTTATGAGTGAGAACATGTGGCACTAAGTTATTTGTTTCTGTGATAGACCACTGAGATTATAGACCAATCCAAGTTGCTGCAAAGTTCATAATTTTGTCCTTCTTTATGGCTGCATAATATTCCATTGTGTATATGTACCACGTTTTAAAAATCCAATCCGTTTTCGATGGGCAGCACAATTGGTTCTGTGTTTTTCATTTATTTCATGAATAGTGCTGAAATAAAAATGTATGCCAGGTATCTTTATTGTAGAATGATTTGAGTTTCTCCAGGTATATTCCCAGAAGGGGCACTGCTGGATCATATGGAAGGTCGTTTTTTAGATCTTTTAGAAATCACCACACTATTTTCCATAGATGTTGTTTTCTAGTTTACATGCCCACCAACAATGCATAAGTGTCCCCTTTTACTCTGCATCCTCTCCAGCATCTCTTGTTGTTTTTAGTTATTAATGATGACCATTTTCATTGGAGTTAGGTGGTATCTCAGTGTAGTTTTGATTTGCGTTTCTTTGATGATTAATGAGGATGAGCATTTTTCATGTATCTGTCTACTAGTATATCTTCTTTTGAGAAGTGTCTGTTCATATATTTTGCCCACTTTTAAATAGGGATGTTTGAATTTTTTTTTTCTCTGGACATATTTAAGTTCCTTGTAGATCCTGGATTAGGCCTTTGTCAGATACACAGTTGGCAAATACGTTTTTCCATTTTGTGAGCTCTCTCCCCACTCTTTTGGTGGTTTCAGTGCTTTACAGAAGCTTCTAAATTTTGTCTATCTTATCTCTTATGGCTTGGGTTTTTGGGGTTTTGATCAGGAATTGGTTGCCTATTCCTATTTCTGTAAGGGTATCTCCTGAATTTTCTAGATTCTTACAGTTTGAGGTTTTACATTTATGTCTTTGATCCATTTAGAGTTGATTTTTTGTGTATGGTGATAGGCAGGGGTCCCGTTTCATTCTTCTGCTTGTGTTCAGTCAGTTTTCCCAGTACCATTTACTGAATATGTTCTCCTCTTCCCTTATGACCAGTTATTATTACACAGAAAGGCGAGTGGAAAGTTAGAGTAATATTTTTATGTTTTATGACTAGCTTTGAGAAAAAGGGGTTTCAGTTTCTATGACCTGTCTTGTGGAAGAGAGATTCTAATTTCTCTTGGTAATCTCAGGAAAGAATGGAACTGAGAGACAGAGGGCAAGAGAAGTTCAAAGAAAAACTTTTACTTCTAAGGTCTTCCTTCTGGGGAATTGTTTTGTGATCCCCAACACGATGAAGAGTGGAGTGAAAATCATTCTGTGGCGTAGAGAATGATTGGGAAAAGGAACCTTTCTCAAGCAGTAGTAAATGAAAGCTCTTTTCTTATCCCCTGAGTGGAGATGGTGTGTATCCTTGGGATGACTGCATGGAAATCAGGTCATGGAATAAAATAAAGCTGACTGGATCACCTTGAGTCTGCATTCTTTAGCTTCACTTCATTTGAACCACTTCAGTCAACCAGCCCCAGACCAAAAATTTTAAAATCAAACTTATTTATCAAGTGTACACTATCCGCAAGCAAAATCAGAATGCTATGCTTCCAATAGCCCTCACTTAGCTTCAGTTCCTCAGAAAGCTGAGGTCAAACAAAGACATATGTACAAGAAATGTATAGAGCTAAGTTCTAGGGGGAGGAGAGTAAAGCAGAGAAGAGGGAAAGTCAATACAAATATATGTCAGCCACTGTTACCAATGACTGATCACTCAATCATCTAAGACCCTTGCCTAAATGCCACTGATTAAAGGCTTCCTTACCTTTTCTGTTCACTCTATCACAATTATTCCTTTTAATCATCAACAATAATTGAGTAATTAAGGTATGTCAAACACATTTGTAATATGCAAAGTTCTGTAAAATATTCATTGGTTTATATACCCGGATCATCACACATTAAAACAGGTCTTACTCTCCAGATTTAGTAGAGCTGATCTAGCTGTAGATGGTTGTCCCTTCCTCCTTATGTGCCTCTTCTGCTTTTGCATTGTACTGGGTTGAAGAGTGTCACCTCCAAGAATCCGTGTCCCTCCAGAATCTCAGAATATTATCATATTTGGAAATAGGGTCTTTACAGACGCAGTTAGTTAAGATGAGGTCATAATGAATTCAAGAGGGCCCTAAATCCAATGACTGGTGTCTTTGGAAGAGAAAGGAGGAGATTCAGGATACAGAGGAGGGAAGAAAGTGATGATTTAAAAGATGGGGGCAGAGATGACAACAATATATCTACAAGCCAAGGAACAGGAAGGATTGCTACCAACCACCAGAAGCTAGGAGAGAGGCTAGGATGCTTTCTCCATCAGAGGCTCCAGAGGGAACCAATTCTGACATCTTGATTTCAGACTTCTGGTCTTCAGAACTGTGAGAAAATAAGTTTCTGTTATAAGTCACCCAGTGTGTGATATCTGTTATGGTATCCCTAGAAAACTAATATGAGCATTGGCCTCAATAACAATTCCTTGACCAGGGTATTTTAGTACCTGGATTCCTCTGCTGGATTCAAGTCCAGTCCTCTGCTAGATCAAAATCCGTATCCCCACCAGCTTGACTGATAAAACACCATATATGTGAACTCCAAAAGTCACTTAGATTTTTATCCTGTGAAACTGAGTTGAGTATTTTTGTCACAGAATTCATCTAAACTTCAGAAAAATTAACGATAGTTTCACAGACAATGTGTCACACACATAAAACAAGTTTGTAGTGCTGTAGGTGTTTTAGGAAAATAGGGCACTCAACATCAGTGCTTTTAAAATAAGGAAAAGGAATTTAGCTCTACATTATTAAAAAGTTCTCAGTTCATATTATTGTCTCAGAGATAGAAGAAATTGGGGTAATGTATGAAAAAATAACAAGGAGAAAGGAATAACAAGGAGAAAGGAAGAAAAGTAGGAAAATAAAGAAACAGACTATTTCATCATTGCTAAGACATACATTCTTTTATAGATTATTTTCTAAAATTGGGACGTATCATAAGGTCTTATGATCATAAGGTAGATATTATGTCATAGTTTTACAAAAAAAAACCCTTTCTTTAACAAATTCTAAAAAGTTCAAAAAACAACAGCATCAGAGCACACTGGAATTGATGAAATGTGAGTAACAAGAAATAAGGGAGATAGTTTGGGGTGGTTTCATAAGCTCTAGACAAGTACTTTTGTGGAAAATGAATTGCTCTTTTCACATTGTAGAGTTCCCTGGGATTTAGGGGATAGTAAATGATGCCCTAGTCGCCCTGCTCAATGTAGAAACTGTCTCTTATACTCCCAAAATACATTCTATTGCCAACCATTGCAAGATCTGTTATTTGTAATAAGAACTTAAAAAGTGTTTTTACAGTTTTGCAAAGTATGAAGAAATAACTTTAATAAATTTGAAAAATAATTCTATTGAAATGTTAAATTCTTGATTTTACAGGTTTTTATCATTGAAAGACCAAGCAATTAGGTGATATGTGCAGTCACAGCTAGACGAATACGGAGAACTCAGTATTCTAGATAGCACATAGTCTTTTCTGTTATGCCATGCTGTCATTTCCTATATTTTATTGAGCCCTTTGGAAAGACAAATGTAAATTTACTACCTACATCAACAAGCTGTTACATTGTCTTAGAGTAACTTTTTAGGAGTTATGATTGCTTTATTTGGTAATACCCGAAATGTACATTGAACTTTGAAAATCCAGACTTCTGCTCTAATTGGAGCTCAATTTGTACAATATGCACTATGTTGTATTACAAAAAAAAAATTCTGATTATTTGAACACTTACCTCAGAGGCATTGCATACTATACCTGTTCAATATATAATAAACTCAAATATAAATTAAATGAAAGAACTCCTTCAGATATAACTGTACCAGAAGCAATATCCACAGATCTTTAACTGTTCTTATAAAGTACTAAGAAGCTCTTCTCTAATTAACATAGCCAACAGCATTCCAGAGCTTAGCCACAGAAATATCACTGAAATACTCCTTTTTCTTCCATTCTTGTTTTGGCTCTTATTTCTTGGACTTATTTCATTAAGCTTTCAAGAATACCAATTAAATATAGCATTCCCCATTTCCACTCCCACTTTAAGCTTTCCAGTTTTCTTTATTATAAGAGGTACTGACAGCATCTCTGGAAAATATTCCCAAATTATTCCTTATTTTAGACATAAGCATTGATGATCTATATTAATGCAGATGCAGTATGGAAAAATAAATCTATAAATCATGCTATTACTGGCCATTACTGCTGTAGCTTTAATTTATTCATTAAGTTGAGCAGTCAGTTACCTAACAGAGCACCAAGGGAGGGACACAGAAGAGGCAAGTTTCGATAATGAAAGGCCTACATCATGGGCACACATTCAGAAAAGGCAAGCACAGCTAGGCTAGCTCAAGGAGCAGTGTCAGGAAAACACTAGCCATAAAAAGAAAACCTTTATTAGAAAGGTTCCAGAAAGAATTTTTCCTTATTTAGCAACTTGGGTTGAGACCTGACCTCTGACCTCTGAAATAATAAGTTTTCATCTCTCTCTCTTCTATAAATACACACACACACACACACACACACACACACACACTCCTATAGTTTTAGCTCCACAGATGGGGAAGAAGTGATATTCCATTCCACAACAACCATTATAGCTATTGTTATGTGGTTAATGAGTTAATATATTCAAAGTACTTAGAAGTGGGCCAGATACATGGTAAGTACTATGTAAATGCTAGAAATTACAACCAATATGTCCATCCATTTATTTTTTCCCACAAAACATTACTGAGACTCTCTGAAATGCCTAGCATTGAGAAATCAAATATGATTCCTAACTTTGAAGATTTTGGTGTGATGAAAATACATAAAAACAGGTGGTGGTACTCAAATCCTTCTATTAACCTTATGAGTTAAGTGTTTTTATTCTCATTACGCTCATGAAAAATTCAAGGTTCAGAGAAGCGACTTGTGAATACACAGCTGATAATTTGTGGAATTAGGACTTGAAATCAGGGCTGTCCAAACTCACATCAGAGCTAAAACCCAGAATGTAGGATGCATGGTTGCCATAGTTATAGCAGACCTCTGAGTCAACGATTGGAAAAGGAAACATAAGAGCAAGATGGAACTAATTCTACCTAAGAAAACTGGTAAAAGCTTCAGAGAGGAGGTGACTGACACTTAAGTAGAGAAGATTTCAAAAAGAAGAAAAGGTAGGGAGAAAAGAGGGTATTTCAGCTTAAGAAACAGTGTCCTTGTTTCACTACGGAGTCAAATTAACTCTAATAGCTGTTCAAGTCCATTAGTTTCCCTCTCCTGGATGGTCTGGTTGATCTGCTCATTCAGTGAGTATTGACTGAGCAACTGCTCTGTATAAGACCATACTAGGCACTGACATGGATACAAAAAATATTCCAAATACATTCCACCCCCAAGGATCTTCGTGGAATAAGGGGCTTAACCCCCCTGTTAGCCCTCAGTTCTAGCAATTTGTGTGTAGTGTTCCCCTTCAACCCTGGAAAGCAGGTATAAAATGTTTCTCAATAGAGCATTGCTGCAGACTGAATGTTTCTGTACCTCCAAATTGCTTGTGCTAAAATCCTAACACCCAATAAGTTGTATTAGAAGATCGGGTCTTTGCGAGGTAATTAGATCATAAAGGTGAAAGCTTTGTGAATGGAGTTAGTACTATTTTTAAAGGACACAGAGAACTTTCTTCCTTTCTCTCTCATGCTGCCATGTGAGGAAGCAAGGAGAAGTACACAACATGAAAGAGGATCTTCACCAGAACCCAACCATGCTGGTCCCCAGATCTCAGACATCCAGTCCCCAGCATGATAAAAAATAAATGTTTGCTGTTTAAGTCACCCAGTCTATGTTACCATAGCAGCTCAAACTGACTAAGACAGGCATAGTTCTTGTTACTCAAGGTTTGACTATCCGAAATCCCAGAATTCAGGTTACAATTTTCAGAAGAAGCAAAAATTGGCAATAATGGCAAATTTAAAAAGGAATTCGAACTCTAGGTTAATCTAGACTACAAACATGATATGTGGTCCAAAAGGGAGTTGGAAGAGAGCATGATATTTCCATGGACAGCAATTATTTTGAGAAAAGGTAAGCTCACGGCACATGCAGGGCAGTAGAGTCAGAACTTGAATCCAGTTCAATTCAATAAGCCAAATGTCAAAAAACCCTCTCCTTTTAGCCTGGTGAACATAATGAGAGACTTCTCACTGGTTCTGTGAACAGAAAGAAAATGATTTTAAAATCTAAGGTTTTTTAAATGAATTTGAAAACCTATTACATTTTTATGACCCTATGGAAGTGTGTCATTAAACCACTTGCAGCATATTTTACCTTCCCTAGAGAAAGTTCACTGGGTGAACAAGATGTTGTTCCTCTCCTGTAGGTCCCATGGTCAAGGTTGATAGGAAAACATCTAAATGAGTATTACAACTGCTACTCACAATAATAATAATAATAGAAACACTAAGGGCTGTCTTTTATGTACCAGGTGTCTTATCTTTATTTTCTCTAATCCTTACACGTATTCTCCTACGTAGTTTTTCTTCTTTTTCTTCTTCTTCTCCTCCTCCTCCTCTTCCTCCTCCTTCTTTTTTTTTTTGAATCTGAGTCTCACTCTGTCCCCCAGGCTGGAGGGCAGTGGCATGCTCACAGCCATCCCAGCGTTAACCCGCTGGGCTCTGGCAATCTTTCTGCCTCAGTCTTCCAAGTAGCCAGAATTACAGGCGTGCACTACCATGTCTGGCTAATTTTTGATTTATTGAAGAGACAAGGTCTCACCAAGCTGCTCAGGCTGGTCTTAAACTCGTGGGCTCAGGCAATCCACTTGCCTCGGCCTCCCAAAGTGCTGAGATTATAGGCTGAGCCTTGGCCTCCCAATGTGCTGGGATTATAGGCTGAGCCATCAAGACTGGCCAGTATTATTATTCTTATTTCACAGGTAAATTAACTGATACTTAGAGAAGTATAGAAACTTTCCAAAATGACACATCTAGTAAGTAGCCCAGTTTGAACTCAAACCTAGAATAACTCCAAAACCCAAAGTATAATGCTCAGAGTAGGAAAAAAGGTAGCAATATCAGACCTTGTTACAGGTGACTGGGCAAGGTAACAAGGCAGCAGATGTTGTTAAAGTGCCAAAACCAATACCTAGCACATAACAGATTCTCATTTAAAGCTAGTTGAACCTAAATCCAAGTATATTTCGCTTTAAGAAAATTCAGAGTAATACGTAAAAATCAGAATTTACCAAACTTATGTTTCCATTTCCAAAGAAAAGAATTCCCCTAGAACAGGGGTCCCAACTCCTGGGCCACGGACTGATAACAGTCTGTGGCCTGTTAGGAACTGGGCCTTACAGCAGTAGGTGAGCGGCAGGTGAGCAAGCAAAGCTTCATCTGTATTTACAGTCACTCCTCATTGCTTGCATTACCACCTGAGCTCTGCATCCTGTCAGATCAGCTGTGGCATTAGATTCTCACTGGAGTGTGAACCCTATGTGAACTATACACGTGAGGAACCTAGGTCTCATGCTCCTTATGAGAATTTAATGCCTGATGATCTGAGGTGTAGCTGAAGTGGTGATGCTAGTGCTGGGAAGTGACTGCAAATACAGATTAACATTAGTAGTAATGTTTGACTGCACAGAGACCATAACAAATTAATAGCTTGCAGACTCATATCAAAACCCTATCAGTGAGTGGCAAATGAGTAGCTGTACTTCAACTGTATAGCTGCAGCCAATGGTGGGCTTTAAGTCAGAATCCAACATTTATTTTAGTCCACATGTGGGCTACCCATTATTTTATTTAATACTTTTGTCTTTTCCTTTTTTTAAATGGTGAGTTGTATAATTATTTCATTATGTATTACAATATAATGACAGAAATAAAGTGCACAATAAATGTTATGCACTTCAATCATCCTGAAACCACTCCCCACACCCCTCCCAATTCTTGGAGAAATCATCTTCCTTGAAACTAGTCCCTGATGCCAAAAAAATTGGGGACTTCTGCTCTAGAACACCCAATACATAACACAAGAACATGACCAATATGTGCAAGTTATCATTTGACTTACAAACATTGACTTGATACAGGCTCCCAGGCACATTTATTTTATGAAACAAGGTATATCCGCAGACTAGTAATTGAGATGTTACATTCCTCCTGCAACTCCTGATTTTCAAAAATTCCTTCCAAAACAAATCTTTCAAAAAGACTTGAAATTTAATCTCTGCTATATGGTATTCAAATTAATGGTGACTTATAAATGGTGAAGAAAACTTAAATGTATTTTGTGCCTATCATGCTAGTTTTCTACATAAATTCCACCAGGCAGGTTTACTTATTTTATTTTTATCTTTTTAATTTTGAAGATGTGGGATACAATTCAGGGTTAGGTACAAAAATGTTTATTATGCAGGTACCCTTGTTGATGAGGTGTGCCCCCAATCCCCGGCAGTTTCCCACTACTGCCAATCCCGCCCTCCTCCTCCCCTGGCAGTTTCCAGCTACTGCCAATCCCTTTCTTACAGTATTAGGATAATTGTTCAAGGTCTGCTTATGAGCAAGAACATGTAATACTCAGTTCTTTGTTTCTGTGGTAGATCACTAAGTTTTACAGACTCTAAGTCCATAAAAGTTACTGCAAAGTTCATAATTTTGTCTTTGTGGCTGTGTAATATTCCATTGTGTATATGGACCACATTTTTAAATCCAGTCCTTTTTCAATGGGCAGCACAGTTGGTTCCATGTTTTAGCTATTATAAAGAATGCTGCAATAAACATGTATATGCAGGTATTTTAGTTCCTCCAGGTATATTCCCAGTAGGAGGATTGCTGGATGATATGGAAACTCAATGTTTAGATCTTTTAGGAGTCACCAAACTGTGTTCCACAGAGGTCATACTACTTTTCACTCCCACCAACAGTGTAGAAGTGTTTCCTTTTCCCTGCATCTTTTCCAGCATGTGTTGTTTTTTGAGTTATTGATGATGGCCATCCTGCTTGGAATTAGGTGGTATCTCAGTGTGGTTTTAATTTGCATTTCTTTGAGGACTAGTAAGGCTGAGCACTAAAACAACCCTCAGCAAAAACAACAACAAAACAAAGAGGGAGGTATCACACTCCCAGACTTTAAACTTTATCATAAGCTTACAACAATCAAAATGGCCTGGTATTGGTACAGGAACAGGCATACAGACCAATGGAACAGTATAGAGAGTCTGGAAGCACAATCTCAATTTCTCAGCCAACTCATCTTTGATAAATCCTTCACCATCAACCACTGGGGGGAAGCTAATCTATTCAGTAAATCGTGCTGGGAAAATTGGCTGACCACGTACAGAAGTTTAAAACAAGACCCCTACCTATCACCATACACAAAAATCAACTCTAAATGTATCAAAGACCTAAACATAAAACCTCAAACTGTAAGAGTCTTAGAAAATGCAGGAGACACCCTTATGGAAATTGGAACTGGCAACCAATTCCTGATCAAAACCCCAAGTGCCCATGCCATAAGAGATAAGATAGACAAGTGGGACCTCATCAAACTGACAAGCTTCTGCAAAACCAAAGAAGCCATCAAGAGAGCGGGGAGACAGTCCACAGACTGGTAAAAAATATTTTCCAACTGTGTATCTGACAAAGGCCTAGCATCTAAGATCTACAAGGAACTCAAATGTGCCAAAGAGAAAAAAAAAAAAAAAAACAGCCCCTTTACAAAGTGGTCAAAAGATATGAATAGACACTTCTCAAAACAGGCAGGTTTACTTATAAGACTCATGAGCACTGTACTCTTGATAATTGCAGACTCTGGAATGGAATTATCAAGATCTTGTCAGTCATCCAAACTCCTAGAGGAGCAATCACTCTATCTACAAAGATTTCTCTCATATGTAATTATAGTGGCCATAGATTCTGGACTTTCCAGCTGATTTAGATATTCTCTTTTCATCAGACTGTGTCTTTCAATTTCAAGGTTAAAAAATAAGCTCATGGTATCTTTAATGTAGAGCCTATTTGAAATATGGATTTCTTGGAAGGAAGGAAAGAAAAGAAAGAAAAGAAAAGGGAAGAGAAGGAAAGGAAGGAGAGAAGAGAAAAGAAAATCTTTTCGTCTTACCCACACGTGAAATACATGAGGCAGTGCACACTCATTTATCCAGGAGATTGATATAGTAGCCACAAGAGATTCGTTTACAAGGGGAAACTACAGCCCTCAAGAAAGCAAAAAGTATGACTACATCAAGCTTGGTAGTAAAGTCTCATCCATTTGCAGATCTATCTACCGTACTCCCTTCCCCCTTTATGTTATTCATGGTCATTTGTAGAACTAATCAACTGCTAGATGAGGTGTGAATTTGGTAGACTTAAAAAAAAGACTTTTTTTGGCAAGACTGCTTTTCCTACCTTGACAAATTAATTACCTGTGAATACTTCCCAGCAGCCCCAGACTTTCTAAGATGAAAGAACGGTGGGTACATGTACTCACTATTTCAAAATGTGAACATAATAAATGAAGTGATCAAAACACAAGGCTCTGACCTGGGGCCAAGGACAGAGAGCCCGCTGTAAGTTCTTTTCGACATTGTTTTCATCAGCGTCAAGTACCACAGAGTACAATTTCTCAGCTGCTGGTAGAATAGATTTAATATTGCCATATGGGAAGAAGAAAAAGTCACAGGGGCAAAGGAACTATTAGAAAGGGAGAGGCTCTAGTAACTGGCTCAGCCTGAAAAGTTCTCCTAGAGAGCTTCTTAAAGACAGGGGAGGAAGAGACCATAGTGAAGCAGTGGGACCCTGCCGCCATGGAGAGCTCTTCTACCTTCAGAGGGGACAGGGCCTCAAAGATAATGGGTTGCTGGACCTGCACAGGATGCTCATACTCATTTTGTGTACAGCAACTTTCTATGATTTATTAACACTTAGGGCTACAATTTTCATTATAGTTGTAGAAGTTTGCTTTCAAGTTACTTGCAATTTCTCCTTAATTGTTCCACCTGGAGCTGAGCCTCCAGCTGGTTTTAAGTGTCTCAAGGGCAGGAACCAAGATCATGATTTCATTTATAACTTTCAACAGTGCTGAGTAGCAAAACAACATTTGTTTAATGCTTCACAGTTTACAGATTGCTTCTTGGGCATTAGCTCATTAGTTCTTCACCATAACTCTGAGAGGTGGGAACTATTATTATCTTAATTTTACATAATCAGAATTCAGTACACACATGAAGGCTGCTTTATCTGTGAATGATTTGCCCTTTTTGTTAAAAGGCTAACATTTTTTTTGTTTGTTTTTTAATATCTTGGGTACTATAATACATACATAGGAGAGAAAATATGTACAACATTTTGAAAGGTGAACTATATACAAGTTAAAGGCTTGGAAAATTCTGAACATAGATTTTAGTTTAGAAAATCTCCCAGGAGTATAAAAGGACTTGACAAAGAATGGGACTATAAGAGACAGGTCTCAGTCTTTAAGCAAATCCATTTGAGAGACTTGCAGAATGTCCTGGAAAAGGAGTTCCTAAACTGTCAGCACAAGTCTTCCAATCTTTGTAGACACCAAGTACTGTCTATAGCTGAATAAAGTAATATATCTCATATATATACACTCACACTTTTGTGAATGGTGAAATCTCCCTTAATTTAAACATTACTTCATTCACAGTAACCTGTTCTCATTACGTGTTCTCAAATAATAAGTGCTGGAGGAATAACTACTTTCACATGACAGCCATCACATTTGAAAGGCGTCCACAAATGGTAAGGTAGGTAGTCTCAGTGCCTCAGAGTTAGTGAAATATTTTGGAATGTAACCTGGATTCCTAAGCCAGAAATGTCCTTAGGAAGTGTGTACACAAGGTCAGATGGCAAAGAAGGCAGAACAGGTACCATAAGCAGTGCCCTACTTTTAAGTAGTGTTTGACCTCCTTAATCAAAGATCTCTTTAGATATCATCAGTGCTGTGTTCTTTTTTTATTATTTCATTTTTAATACATATTTTTATTTTAAAATTGTGGGGTGCAGTTAAGTGTTAGATATACAGATATGCATTGTGCAGGTACCTTTGTTGATGAGGTGTGCCCCCATCCCCAAACAGATATTGACTACCATTAATCCCACCTCCCTTCCCCTTCCGCCCCCCCCCATAGTTTCCCTTCACTGTCAATCCTTTTCTTATGTATTACAATAGTTGTTCAAGGTCCACTTATGAGTGAGAACACATGATACCCAGATCTTTGTTTCTGTGAGAGATCACTCAGTATTATAAACTCTAATTCCATCCAGGTTGCTGCAAAATTCATGATTTTATTCTTTTTTATGGCTGTCTAATATTCCATTGTGAATATGTACCACATTTTTTTAATCTAGTCCTCTTTTGATGGACAGCATGGTTGGTTCCATGATCTTGCTATTGTGAACAATGCTGCGATAAACATACATGTGCAGGTATCTTTTTGATAGAGTGACTTGAGTTCTTCAGGGTATATTCCCAGTAGGGGCATTGCGGGGTCATATGGAAGGTTGATTTTTAGAGTTTTAGGAATCGCCACACTGATTTCCACAGAGGCTGCCCTAGTTTACACTCCTACCAACAGTGTAGAAGTGTTCCCTTTTCACCACATCCTCTCCAGCATCTGTTATTTTTTGAGTTATTGATAATGGCCATTCTGACTGGAGTTAAGTGGTATCTCACGGTAGCTTTAATTTGCATTTCCTTGATTACTAGTGAGGTTGAACATTTCTTCATGTATCTGTTGACTGCTCGAATGTCTTCTTTTGAGAAGTGTCTGCTCATGTCTTTTGCCCACTTTGTAATAGGGTTGTTTGTTTTTTTTTCTTTTCAGCATGTTTGAGTTCCTTGTAGATCCTAGATGTTAGGCCTTTGTCAGACATGGAGTTAGCAAATAGTTTTTCCCAATCTGGGCTGTCTCCCTGCTCTCTTGATGGTTTCTCTGGCTTTGCAGAAGCTTGTCAGTTTAATGAGGTCCCATTTATCTATCTTGTCTCTTATGTCCCGTACATTTCGGTTTTTGCTCAGGAATTGGATGCCAGTTCCAACTTCCATAAGGGTATGTCCTGCATTTTCTAAAGTTCTTATGGTTTGAGGTTTTACATTTAGGTCTGTGATCCATTTGGAGTTAATTTTTGTGTATGGGGATAGATAGGGATCTTGTTTGAGTCTTCTGCATGTGGTCAACCAGTTTTCTCAGCACCATTTACTGAATAGATCTTCCTCTCTCCAGTGATGGGTGGTGGAGGCTTTGTCGAAGATGAGTTGCTTGAGAAATTGAGGTTTGTTTGTAGAATCTCACTTCTATTCCCTTGGTCTATATGCCTGTTCTTGTACCAATACTATCTTGTTTTGATTATTGTAGCTTTATAGTAAAGTTTAAAGTCTGATAGTGTGATACCTCCTGTTTTTGTTGTTGTTGTTGTTGTTGTTGTTGTTGTTGTTGTTGTTGTTTTGCTGAGGATTGTTCTGGCTATTTTTGGTCATTTGTGTTTCCATATGAATTTCTATACTGTTTTTTCTAGATCTGAGAAGAATGTTGCTGGTAATTTGATGGGTATTGCATTAAATCTGTAGATTGTCTTAAGTAAGGTGGACATCTTCACAATGTTGATTCTTCCAATCCATGAGCATGGAATATTTTTCCACTTGTATCATCTTTGATTTCTTTGAGCAGTGTTTTGTAGTTTTCATTGCAAAGGTATTTCACATCTCTGGTTAGGAAAATGTCAAGGTATTTCTTTTTTTTTTTTTTTTGTGGCTACTGTGAATGGGATGTGATTTTTATTTGGGTTTCTGCTTGTTTATTATTGGTGTAAAGAAATGAGATTGTCTTTTGCACATTTATTTTATACCCTGAGACTTTGTCAAAGTCCTTTATCAGTGCAAGGAGGTTTTTGACAGATTCTCTTGGGTTTTCAAGGTACACAATCATGTCGTCTGCAAAGAGAAATAATTTGACTTCCTCTTTTCCTATTTGGATACCCCTGATCACCTTCTCTTTTCTGATTGCTCTAGCCAGGACTTCCAATACTATATTGAACAGGAGGGGAGAGAGTGGGTATCCTTGTCTTGTTCCAGTTTTCAGGGGAAATCGTTTCAATTTTTGTCTGTTTAGGAGAATATAGACTGTGGGTTTCTCGTAGATGGCTTTTACTATTTTGAGGTATGTTCCACGTATGCCTAGATGTTCGAGGGTTTTTATCAAGAAAGGGTACTGTATTTTATCAAAAACTTTTTCTTCATTTAATGATATAATCATGTGTTTTTTGTTTTGACATCTGTTGATGTATTTAATTACATTTATGGTTTTATGAATGTTGAACCAGTCTTGTGTCCCAGGGATGAAGCCTACTTGGTCGTGAAGGATGATTTTTGAGATGTGTTGTTGAATCCGGTTTGCTAGGATCTTATTGAGAATTTTAGCATCTATGTTCATCACAGATATTGGCCTGTAGTTCTCTTTCTTTGTTGGGTCTTTACCTGGCTTGGGTATCAATGGGATGTTAGCTTCATAAAATGATTTGAGGAGAGTTCCATCTTTCTCAATCACCTGGAATACTTTCAGTAGGATTAGTATCAGCTCCTCCTTAAATGTCTTATAGAATTCTGCTGGAAAGTCATCTGGTCTAGGGCTTTTTTTTTTTTTGCAGGTAGTTTTCTTATTACATAGTCAATTTCCTTGATTGTTATTGGTCTATTTAGGGTGTTGATTTCTTCTTGTTTCAACCTAGGCAGATTGTGTTATTTCAGAAAGTCCTCCATTGCCTTAAGGTTTTCAAGTTTGTGTCCGTACAAGTGTACATAGTAGTCTCTAATGATCTTTTGTATTTCTTCAGGGTCAGATGTGACTTCATCTTTTGTGTTTCTGATTGTGTTTATTTGGGGTTTTTCTCTCTTTTTCTTGGTCAGTCTAGCTAGGGGACCATTGATCTTGTTTATCCTTTTGAAGAACCAGCTTTTTGTTTCATTGATTTTTTTGTATTATCTTTTTGTCTTCTATGTCCCGGATTTGGACTTTTATTTTGGTGATCTGGATTCTTCTGCTGAAGTTAGGGTTTTGTTGGTCTTGCTCTTCCAGCTTCCTTAGGTAACTTGTTAGGCTATTAATTTGTGATCCTTCCATTTTCTTCATGTGCTTTTGTGGAGATATGAATTCCCCTCTTACTACAGCTTTCCTGGCAACCCAGAGATTTTGTTAAGCTGTTTCTTCATTTTCATTTGTTTCCAGGTATCTTTTAATCTCTGTTTTGATTTCATCATTGACCCAGGAGTTGTTTAGTGTCCATATCTTTGTGGGTTTTGGAGGACCTTTGTTGGTGTTGATGTTTATTTTTATTCCACTGTGGTCCAAGAAGGTGTTTGGCAAAATTTTGATCTTTTAAAATTTGTTTATGTTTGATTTATGGTCAAGTATGTGGTCGATCTTAGAGTACATTCTACATGGTGATGAGTAGAATGTATATTCTGTGGTCGTTGGGTGGAGTGTTCTGTAGTATCAATTAAGTCCATTTGGTCAAGTCACATTGAGGTTCCGGATCTCGTTGCTGATTTTTTGTCCTGATGATCTGTCTAGGGTTGTGAGTGGGGTATTGAAGCCCCCAACTATGATAGTGTTAGAGTCAATATCTTTTATGAGTTTACCTAGAAGTTGCTTTATGAAAGTTGGCACTCCTATGTTGGGAGCATATATATTTAGGATGGATATTTCTTGTTGATGGATTGAACCTTTTATCATTATGTAGTGACCTTCTGTATCTTTTTAATTTTTTGATAGCTTAAAGGGTATTTTGTCTGAGATTAAGATCACAACTCCTCCCTTCTTTTGTGTTCTGTTCACCTAAAAACTTGTTTCCCATCCTCTTACTTTGAGTCTGTGAGTGTCCTTTCTAGTGAGATGAGTCACTTGAAGGTAATATATTGTTGCCTGGTGATATTTTATCCATTTTGCCATTCTATGTCTTTTCATTGGTGCATTTAGTCCATTTACATTCAGGCTAATTATTGAAATGTTAGAGTTGATCCCTATCATAAGGTTCTTACAGAGTTGTTGTAGTTGTTGCTGTTTGTTTGTTGTCTTGCTTTTGGTTTTGCAGTTGGTTCATGTGTATTTTTAATCTTTTTCCTGTACTCTTGTGAAGAACGTTGTTTTTCCTTTTTCCTTTTCTTCTGTGTTCAATACTTTCTTAAGTATTTCTTGTAGTGGTGGTCTGGTGGCAGCGTAAGTTCTTAGGGATTGGATATCTGGGGATGATTTTAATTCTCCCTCACTGTTGAAGCTTAGCTTGGCTGTGTAGATTATTCTTGGTTGAAATCATTTATCTTTCAGAACTTTGAAGATAGGGCTCCATGCTCTCCTAGCCTGAAGGGTTTCTGTAGATAAATCTGTTGCTATTCTAATTGGTCTTCCATGGTAGGTAATCTGACCTTTTTCTCTTACTGCCTTTAGGATTTTTTCTTTTATACCTACTTTGTTTAGGTGAATTATTATGTGTCTAGGAGTTGATCTTCTCATTTGTTGTCTTGCAGGGGTTCTCTGAATCTATTGTGTTTTAATTTTCACAACACTGATGAAATGAGGGAAGTTTTCTTGAATAATCACATGGAATGTTTGTTCCAGGATGGTCTCTGTCTCTCTTTATGCCTCAGGAAGACCAATTACTCTTTGGTTTGATCTCTTGAAGTAATCACTCATCTCTTGAAGGTTTTGTTCTGTCTTTTTAAGCTTCTTTTCTATGTTTTTGACAGTTTGGGTTAGTTCTATATTTTGGTCTCCAGGTTCTGAGATTCTTTCTTCTGCTTGGCTAATTCTGCTTTCCATGCTTATTAGTTTGTTCTTTATGTCAATCACAGTATTCTTTACTGCTGTCATATCAGTTATCAACTCCTTCCCAGTTTCCTCTTGTCTCTCCTCAATTCTTTTTAATCTCACCATTAATGTCTTGATATCTGGGTTTGTAGTTTGAGACCAGTCATTCTGGGGGCTCTTCATTGTTTGCATTCCGAAGTCAGTTTTCTCAGTGTCTGACCTCCCAGGGGAGAGACCCATATTCTTCTTTTGGTTTTTCTTCATTTGTGTAGATTTTTCTCTCCCCCTTTCCCTCCCCTTCTTTAATTCTGTTTTTCAGGGAATGTGGGGTTGCTTTTATTTCTTTTTGTCCAATCTCCTGCTCTTCCTTATGAGCATCCTCTGGCTTTGTTCTCTTTTGACGCTGAACTGTAGGTTGGGGATGTACTTTTTGTAGTTTTGAGATTTAATTGAGGGGGAAGCTGTGATTCAGAACTATCTGCAGATCCCAGTATCCACCAATAGGTGTATGGGCACACTGGAACCCACTTCCCACTGCCTTACAATCTGTTCGTGCAGTGGGGTTTAGGTTTGCTCCCTGGAGCAAAAGGAGGTAAGAAAAGGAAAATAATGGAAGAAGGGGGGGTCAAGAAGAAGTTGGAGAGTGAGAAGTGTAAGAGGGAAAACAGACATATATACCAACTAACGAATGAAAAGAGACACAAGGCTAGAAAAGAGTAAAAAACAAACAAACAAAGTTTCCTAGAGCATACCAGTAGCCACACAAAGACATTCCAATAATTGTGTCTTTTGGTGTGCTTTTCCCCAACACAAACCAGTAGTCTAACTCAAAAAGCAAACAAAAATGAGCAAAACAAACAGTCAAAACAATAAAATCAAAATAAGAAACCAGACTAGCTCTGAAGTCTTTCCTGAGTGTCTAAAGTCTCTTCAGCTCTGATCTCTAGCCTCTTCTCTTTGCAGGCAGATAGATTTACTCATAGGTTGGGTTGGTTCCCTTGGCTTGCTGCCTGAGAGGTCTGCCACAGGACTGAGTTGCCTGTGTCTGATTCAGCTTAGGGGAGGGACTTTTGTCTCCTGTTTGGCAAGGTTGCCTTAGAAACCACGGTGGAGGTTGCTCGTAGATGGGCAGGGCAATGCAAATCTCTGCCTGGAAAATGGCTGCGGTGGGCTGCTCCTCTTTCACCAATCCTTTCTCTCCACTCATCCTTTCTCTCCACTCGTCCAGTCTGTGAATGATCCACTATGATGGACTGTGGTGGTGTGTGTCCGGCATCAGGCACTGGGACTCAGCCACTGATGGCTTAGGGTGGAGGAGGGAGCCAGGAATTCCCTGGACCAGAGTCAGGAATTCCCCAGCTGGAGCCAAGAATTGAGAGCAGCTTTTCAGCACCTGGTAGCAAACAGCAGAGGCCGTAGTGCAACAAAAGGCTGTTTGCTATGTGGAACTGGCGATAGCAGCCACCCCCATGTTGGCGACAGCTGTGGAGGTGCGTGAAACTGCCTTCAGGAGTCACCTTTTGTGGAGATCATCCCAGTTCAGCTTGTCTCATCGCCATCTTAAACCAGAAGTCCAGTGCTGTGTTCTAAAGAGACTTAATCCAAGAAAAAGACTCATCTAAGGAGAAAAATAACAAACAGAGAAGATAGCTCATGACCATCACTGTTATCTTTACTTGTCCCAACTGATCCTGTTTGGAACTCTAGAAAATACTGGCAAAAATCAGAAGTCAATCTTTGACATCTTCACCAACAGCATCTTTATCATTGTCACTCTTCCCATAATAAATCTATGCATTCAATGCAATGTTTTTTATGTTTAACTTATTTTGTTATAAAGATGTGGGGTACAAATAAAGATATGGTGCATGAGGGGTTTACAAGCAGGTGAAGTTTGGACCTCCATCTGGACCTTACTTCACCTGGTTTAGGATTTGGTACCCTTATTGAGATTACAATTCCCCCGCCCCTCTCTCCCCTGGCAGTGTCCTGCTACTGCTGATCCCTTTCTTTTAGTATTGTGATAAATGATGAAGACCCACTTATAAGTAAGAACATGTGGTATTCAGTTTTTTGCTTCTGTGATAAATCATTGAGTATGACAGACTCTAAATCCATCCAAGTTGCTGTGAGGTCCATAATTTTGTCCTTCTTTATGGCTATGTAATACTCCATTGTGCAGAGAAAAGGGAATGTTTCTACACTGTTGGTAAGAGTGCAAACCAGTACAACTTCTATGGAAAACAGTGTGGTGATTTTTAAAAGAACTAGAAATTAACCTTCCATATGACCCAGAAATTCCCCTCCTGGGAATATACCAGGAGGAACACAAATCATTCAAAAAACAGACACCTGCACACACATGTTCTTTGCTGCACTATTCACAATAGCAAAAACTGGAGCCAACCTTGCTGCCCATCAAAATTGAACTCAATATAATTTTAATCAAAGTCTGATGAGTTTCTTCACATAACATTGAAAATGATTCCAGAGTTTGGAAGAACAAATGTACAAGAATAGGAAAGATGATTTTATGAAAGAACAGAATTAGGACCAGCATAGGTTATTTGAAAATAAACATAAACTAAAACAGATCCATATTTATGTAGAAACTTAATATTTGATAAAGATGACAATTTATATTTATGAAGAAAGAACAGACTAGTCAATCAATGATTTTGAAAATACCACTTGTTTTTTGAAACAAAAGATAATTTGCTAATATGGCCATTCTATGTGGATTAAAGACAAATATTATTAGCTATAAATAAGGGCTAAAAGAAAATATTGGAGAATATATTTCTAACTTTGAGGGTAGGAAAAGTTATCTTTAAGATGCAAATAAGCAAAAATCATGAAAAGAATGATAAATTTATCTACATTGCAATTTAAATTTTCTGTTTGTCAAAAGATATTATAAATAGTTAAACAAGCAAAAGTTGGGAGAAAATATTTGCATTCTATAGAACAAAGGATGTATATCTCATATCAAGAAGAAAAAGTCCAACAAGCCAGTAGAAAAATGGGAAACATATATTGCAGACAAATCACAATAAGAAAATATAAATGACCAATAAGCACATAAAGTGTACTCAACCCCATTAATTATTAGTACATTAAATCCACAAATTATATACCTTTTCTTTTCTTACCCACAAGATTATCAAGTTTTAAAAGTATTCACAAGTTTGACAAGAGCATAAGGAAAGGACTGAGCTCTCATGCTGTCAGCTAAAATGCAAACTGCCATTACCACTTTGGGAGTCATATAGAACCTGTTGAAACAAAAAATGTGTACACCTTATGATTCTCCATCTCTAATTCCTGATAGCTCCCCTCAAGAACTTCTTATACAAGTAAGCTGTAGAGGTGGAAAGCATTGCTTAAACAAGTAAAAAACTAGAATTAAACTAAATGCCCATTAATAAGGAAATGGTTTCAAAAAATAAAATGCACACATCTTATGGGACTTTGCAGTAGTTAAAAATAATAATTTATCCAAATCTATTGACTTGGACTGATCTCAAAAACATACCAGCGGGTGAAAAACTGTAAAATACTATCTATTTCCTCAAGGGGAAAACAGTATTTCAATGCACACCAAAAGATCAGGAAAAATATACCCCAAATGGCAAGAGCCATCTCTCAATTAGAGGGGTAGGGAGATAATAATGAAAATGAAGAGTGAAATGCCTGAAGATCACTTTGACCTTATCTGTACTATTTCCACTTTTTGCAGAGATAATATACTTTTGTATAATTAAAATGTAGTTTATATTATAAAATTAAAATTTATATTAGACACTGTGCAAAATGGTTTATAGGCATTATTTCATCTGAAACTCAAAACAAGTTTTCAGGTATTATTATTCTCATTTTACAGATAAGAAAACTGAGACAAAGAGCTAGTAAGTGATGAGCCACCTTCTCTTGGCATTAGTTTAAGGATTGGAGATGGCCTGTCTCCTTGGTGCATGAGTCTCAAGAGCAAATATCAGGAATTTTAATTTCTGTGTCATAAAGTATGCACTGATTCAGCTTCAATAGATTATAATGGGATATTCAACATATTAACCCCTTCAGAACTGCTGAGCCAGTTTATGCTGGACTAACTCTTTACATGTCCAGAGAAGGAGATTCTGACCTAGAGATTGGAATAGCCAGGACCAGTCCTAGACTGGTTCACTCACTGTTCACTCGCTGTTTCACCCATTCCCTCTACACATTCTACATAACAGGAATACATTCCAGCCCCACGCTAATATTTCACAAACGTTGGACTAGATGGGACCATGATTAACATTCATTAAGTGACAGTCAAAGGCCAAGTGGTGTTAAGCTTCCATCGAAGGGGCCCTGCAGCTACTGGCAGTGGGTTTTAATTGGGTTTTCTATTAAAGCAATTTTCTCCTTAGTGATTTATCATAAAGAAATGACACAATTAAGTCTCATTTGGAGACACGAATGAATTATTTAGCATGGGTCACGCAAAAAGAAAACATGACCTCCATTAGCCTCATCTGAGGTGGAGGTAGAAAATCCTGAAGAAACAGACTAATAAGAATACAGGAAGTGGAAAAGTGGAGAGTTGCATGTCAAAACAGCTCTCTACATAGTCTCCCTCATTCTACTCGACCTCCCATCCCAATTTATTATATACCAATTCACAAGATAAATCTTTGTAAAATCCCATTTTGATCTATCTTGTGCTTGTTTTTCATTAACCCAAATAGTAAAGATAAAGGCCCTTAGTCTGGCATTCAACCCTCATCTTCACTCGTTCCTCCCTCTCCAGTTTTTATCTTCATTATCTCACATAAACAGGATGTGGCTAAATCCCTGAGCTCACAAATGTCTTCATAAAGAGCCTCTCCTCACTCCTACTGAGCATCCCATTATTCCTGCACAGATGGAGACTTAGGAGGAAAACTAGGTCTGATTTGTCCTCACACCAACCACAGCCTGAATAATGTACAGATCTAAAATCCCAGCACATTCTCTATAGATTTTAGCTAAGCTTAGCAGTAGATTCCATCATAAACATGGTTGACTTCTGCCTGTGTGATGAAGAGAAAAATGTCAACTCACAGCAGCAATTTTTGACCCCAAGAGTAATGAGAGATGTTTCTTCATATTTTCAGCTTTCTGAAGCAGTGGTCTGCTTCTCAAAATAAAATAGACACACATAAAAACAACTAATTCATAGCATTTGCCAATTTATGTGGTGTAAACATTCCCACTATGGTCAGTTTCAAGCTACCAATGAGCCCCAATTTCCTGAATATTTAATAATCAGCTCTTTCGAGCCAGCACTAGCAGACTCCAGTGAACAGAAGATTCTAATTGGATTATTTGCATATGGAAGGTAAGCCCCAAAGGCAGAAAAACAAACAGCAAATGACTATTTATATGTTCACTGAAATTGGACTCAAGCAACTAAAGCAGTAAATAGAGGAGTTTGAGGAGGGAGGAGGGAAATGAAAAATTCCTGTAACAAGAGGAGTCTAAGGACTATTAAAATTAGGATATTTTTATTTGATATAAGTGATTTGCAATGTTGTAATATAAATTTCCTCTATCACATGAAACCTTTGGTGAAAGTCAGGCTCCTACACAACCCTGTGCAGAAAGTATTCTTGAGCAAGAAGATTCCAGGAGGTTCCTAGCAAGGGATAACGTAATAAGGAGGGGAAAAAAAAACAGTGCACACACAGTGCTGGGACTCAGATAATCCCAATAAACAGAGCTAATTCAATAGAAGCAGATAAATAGAGCTACTAAGGGAAAACAGCCTAACTCACCACATTCACCTAAAAGTTCCCCAGAAAGACTGGGTGCATCCTACTTCCAAAGGAATAAAAGTTCAAGTGAATCCCATTTGACTCTCAAAAGCCACGGTGACCCCAGCAGACATCTGCATTAGAGAGTCAAAGTATTGCTTTCTTCTATGTTCTACCTTTATTGTCATGTCTTAGACACCACTTTAAAAATGAGGCAGACTAGAAGAGTCAAAAATCCCACTGTTGGTCAGACATAAACATAACAGAGAACAAAGTTGAATGTAAGGAAAGCATATGACCAAAAAATCAGCAGCGGTAGGCACAACAGATATGAACCAAAGTATAGAACACAAGCAAGGATGAATAGGAGAGACATTTTACAAAGGGGCAAGTAAGTTTCTTTGTCTAGAAAGTCAACACAGTCCAGTTGGACAAAACTGTAGTGAGTCAAAAGTAGGCAAGCTGCACTTCCATAGCCAGGTATTTGGCATAAGCAGGAGGGATAGAGGCAGCAATTCCAACAGATGACTCAAGAGCCATAGAGGCCGCTTTCTCCAGGTGTTGCCTGGGGACCTTGATTGCAGATCATAAAGACAGAAGTGGAGTGCTCTCTGCCCTGGCATGGAAGCTTCTCCTGATGTGAATGGGTAAATGCCAGCCTGTACCTGTCGGCTATAAGAAGAGGAGACATACTGCCCCAGCTACAGCTGACAACTGCCTCTGATGATTGTAATGGTCTCTCAGCTTTGCTCTCAGGTACATGTCAACACTGTAGGCTGCCAAATTTCTTGATTCGGCTACAGATAAACAATAAGTATAGTCATCTTTTTTCCTTTCTGTGGGAAGCCGGTTCTCAAGGTGAAGCCCCCACCAGTTGAATCTGTTTAATTAATCCCTGTGTAATGAGCCCACTCACTCGGTCTTTCAGCTTTGAATGCCATAAAGGAAAAGGCAATACAATAGCTTTGGTAAAGGGAGAGGAATATATTAAGAGGCAATTTATGATTGGCAAAATAAAAACCAGGCAGCAATAGTGAACACAAATATCCAAGGAGCAGACATGTGATAGATCAGGAATATCCAAGATTATCACTTCCAGCTATATGGGGTAGTTTCTGTCAGCTTTGCACAGAGAAGAATGAACCAGTGGGTAACAGACTTATGACAGAACTGATTATTTTTAAATGCTTGCACATTTCTTTTTCATAGGAATAAATTCTTTCTGTCTTAAGCATCACACAGCCAGAAAAAAAGGAGCTTGGCAATTAGCATGCTGCTTGCACGCTAAGAAAAATCTCACACAGTCAGAAACACCCTGGAATTCATCTTGGTGATTTTATTAAGTCTCATTCAGCTCTAAATTACTGATTCAGAGCTCAGAAATGGCACCACAGGAGGCTGAAAGAGGTCATTTAGGTTCCTGAAGTTTCCACGTGCCTTCAGGTCATCTGGTCAACACAACACATCTGAAGAAGTTAGTGAGATGCTGAAGTACTTCAGCATCCCTCAAAGCCACCCCTTTCTCCATTCCACTGGTGGCCCCAGTTCTGGACCTCATCCTCTCAAGGAGGTTTTCCTCCTCCCAGATTCACCCCTTCCCAACTTCCACATCACAGCCCCAAGTGACCTTTCTAAAAAAGCAAATCTTGTTATGTATGCTATTGCCTTATTTAAAACCATTCAGGCCGGGCTCGGTGGCTCAGCCTGTAATCCCACACCTTTGGGAGGCTGAGGTGAGTGCATTGCCTGAGCCCGTGGGTTTGAGACCCGCCTGGGCAGCGAGACCTCATCTCTACAATGAATCAAAAAATCAGCAGGGCGTGGTAGCGCATGCCTGTAATTCCGGCTACTCGGAAGGCTGAGGCGGAAGGATTGCTGGAGCCCAGCAGGCGAGGCTGCGGTGGCCGGAAGCGGCCACTGCACTCCAGCCTGGGCGACCGAGTGAGACTCCAACTCAAAAATAAATAAATAAACAAATAAATAAACAAATAAACAAATAAATAAATAAAACTATTCAATAGGTTCCTATTGCTCTTAACATGAGGGGAAAACTCCCTAACATGATTTGGCCTCTCCCTTCAGAGCTACCTTGACTATAAAGTCCTGCCCAAGATGCTGTCCATGTTCTGGGACACCCACCACTTCACACAGGAACAAGAAAAAAAAATCTGATTTCTACCAAAGAAGAAGGATTCGATTACACATCACTTAGAGAGCAAAATAAGTCATTGTGCAATCTAGGATTATCTTCAGAAGATTTTTAGGTTAATAGATTTTCAATCTGTTCAAATTCTTGGAAGAAAAAATTTGCATTGTGGGTAATTTCATTTGTCAGTTTAACTTTTTTTTTAATGTGGGGAATCTGAGGAGGTGCATCAAGAGGAGGCCAACTTTTTTTTTAAAAAAAGAATATCTTGAAACTAGAGGGAAAAAATGTCTAAAAGTCAAAACATAAAAATTTTCATAGCACCAATCAAAGGAAAAATGCAAAGGATAGGCCAATTGGGGTAGAGAAGAAAAGATGACAGACAAGAAGCCTTGCCCATCTGTTGCTTTGACCTCTTGAACTTGTTATTGCTGAACAGACCTTGACATTAAAAATGCCACCCACATCCAGCAGCTGCTAAGAAAACTCTGGCTAGTGATCAAATCTAATTACCTAATGAAAGAGGGGTGTTGGGGTAAGGAGAGAGAGAGCCAGCCTTTCTTAAGATGTTTGATAATCGCCTCCAAGGAAACCAACAGAG
Source organism: Carlito syrichta (assembly GCF_000164805.1). NCBI lineage: Eukaryota > Metazoa > Chordata > Mammalia > Primates > Tarsiidae > Carlito > Carlito syrichta. Next base: position 226,388 of record NW_007255795.1, on the reverse strand, counting down.
TTGTAAGAGTTCAACACTATTTGGTGTTGGCATCCCTTTCTCATCTATTCTCCTCACAATATAGTCTAGAAATGTTTCATAGTAGTAAGAAATCAACCAATCAGAAATTAAACATCCCCTAGGCTTAAGTGTTTGGCCCAGTGTTTGTTGTCCAGTATTTAAAGAAAGTATATCAGGCAGTGTCGCTCTCCTCATAGAATTTCAAATCCCACTGGAGAGCCAACACAGATGGAAAAAGAGAAGGGTATATGTATATGAAAAGAGAGCTCACAGTTAAAGATGAAGGCATTAAATTTTGATTTGCCACACCTCAATGAGATGCCATTTCATACCCACTACAAGGGCTAAAATAAAAAAAGACTCAAAACACCAACTAGAACTCTCTAACGTTGCTGATGGAACTGTAAAATGGTACAACTACTTTGGAGAACCATTTGTCAGTTTCTGGTCAAATTAGACAGACAGTGCATTTTGATACAAAAGGTCCACTCTGATACCCAAAAGAAATAAATACATAGGTCTACAAAAAGACTTGTAGGGGACTATTTATAGCATCCTTACCCAGTATACAAAACTGAAAATATCCAAATGTCTATTAAGAAGACAATGGATAAATAAAGTTTGGTATATCCATGCAGTGAATTGAAACTCAATGATTTTTTAAAAATTACTGAATAAATGAATCTCAAAAATATTATGTTGGATGAAAGAAGCCAAACAGTATATACTTAGACAAATGAGTACATAATGTGTGATTCCATTCATGTGAACTATAAATACAGAAAAATTAATATATAAAATACAGGAAAACATATATAAACACAGGAAAACTAATATGTCATAAAGATGTTGATGGCACAAATTAGCAAAGAGGTGCAGAGAACTTTCTGAGTGAAAATTTTACTTATCTCATTTTGGATGGTAACTACACACATGTATATCCTTGTCAAAAATCAATCAAATTTAACTTTTAAATTCATATCTTTTATTTTATGTTAATTATTTCTCAATTTTTATTAAAGCCTAATTTGCCAAATTCCAAAGAAACCCTGTTCATAGTTTTCAGATCTTCCTGGTCTGTATAACTTTGCTACCAAGAGATCCTTTCTTCTTAAGTCCTTTAATATGTTCCAAACGAAAGACTAAACATCTCCAGGCTTTGGAGATAGATATGGTGCTCAGAAAAGGCAGATGTTATTATCCCATCTTACAATTAGGAAACAGAAGTTCAAAGAGGTTAAGCAACTCTTCCAATGTCACAGTTGAAGGTGAAGACATTAAACTTCAACTTACGACACCACAATGAGATGCTACTTTATACCCACTACAAGGGCTAAAATCAACAAGTCTCAAAACACCAAATGGAACTCTCTAACATTGCTAGTGGAACTGTAAAATGATATAACCATTTTGGAACTGATGAGTGATAGAATTGACACTCAATATCAGACCACCTGTCTCTGAAACATATGCTCTTTCCAATACCACATGTCACTATTCCACAGAGTAGAAAATTTTCAAAACTATAGTGCCAATATTCTGTATCTGCTGTCCCAAAAGAAGAAGGCTCACCAACTCTTTTGTCACAGAGTTTCTCAGGGAAGAGGAGATTGACACCCATTACAGATAATAAGGGTGTAAGGAAAAGCAAACCACAAATATATATATAGGCAAGCCCTTGCAATGTATTGGACAAACAAATTATAATAGCCCAAATATATAAAGACTTCCTACAATTCAGTAAGGAAAAGTATTAACAATCCATAGGTAAATAACCGAAAGATAAGAAAGAGTAATTTACAAAAATAAATTTAAACAAAAAAATTAACAATTAAAGAAACACAAATTAAATAACAAAATACAAATTTTGTCTATCAGTTTGTCAGTTGTTTTTAAAGATTAATAACATCCTATGTTGGCAAGAACGTGTAGTATTCCCACAGTGTAAAGTCCTATAAATTAGCGTAACTTTCTAGAAGGCAATTTAACAGTATCCATCAAAATATAAAACATAAATTCCCTTCAACCTACAATTCCATATTTATGCCATGAAAATACTGACACAAATTGATGGAGATGTGTATATGAGAATTTTCATTTAAACATTGTTTACAATGGTGAACAATTGGAAGCAATGTAAATGCCCACAAATAGGTGACTAATTAAATATATGAGGCTAAATCATAAAATAAAATACTATGTGGCCATTACAAAGAATACAGTGGTCTTAAAGTGACAAAGAAAGGGCCGTACATATCAGGTTGTCATGATTAACAACTAAATGGAAAAAACAAGATGATCCAAAGAATACATATAATATGTGGCCATTTTCATTTTAGAGCAAAACAGACAAGCACTAAATTGTCACCTGGACAATGATCTACAATTCATTAGACTTTGAGGGAATGGATAAGATTAGATAGCTGAACACAGTAGGAACTCAAACCGTTTGAATTTTAACTTCAAGAGTGCTAATGTAAGCAACCAGCAAGGAGGATATATTCTTAGCAGAAATTCTGGAAGCTGAGGCAAGGCTCTATACCAGGAGTCCGTTAAGATATAAATGCCAGTTATCGCTTTATTTCTTTAGCACTTCAGAGTTTATAAAGTACATTCACATAAATTCCTTCATTTAGCTTAATATTCTCAACAATTTCTTGAGATTGGCATTATTATCCCCATATTGTGACCAGGAAATTTTCAGATAATGTAAATGGATAACTCCTGCCAACTCTAAAAGGGCAGGGATCAAGTCTGATCTATTCCTCCACAGTATTCCACACTCCTACTTCAGCGTATCCAAATTATTTGGTGAGTTAGTGAGTGAAAGTGAGCCAATATACCCCGGCTCTTCTGTTTCTAGACAGAGCTTGTTTCCACTCAACACCATTACTGCTAGGAGACAAGCAGGCTGGAGGTGACCATATGACTCACGATGTCAAAAATAGAAACCATTATGTTCTGTAGCCTCAACCCCATCAAAGTGAAAGCTGAAGTCTCGGGTAGAAGCAATGGCACACAGCTCTCACAGGTGCCTCTGCCGGCAGATGCCAGTAATGCAGCGCAGGAGAGTCCCAGGCCCTGTGATTCTGGTAAGTTCCAGCTTCCCCGCACTCCTATGATACTTCTTGTTAAAGCAGTGCAGAGACCTGACCTCACGTCCCTCCTTTGCCCCTTACTACTTTCGTGGATTGAGGCAAATCTCACAACGTCTCCGAGCATCTTACCTGTAAGGTAGGGATGATGATAGTTGGCACCTACCAGGGATAAAAAGGATTAAATCAGATAATTCAAGTAAAGGAATTTTTTCGCACAGTATCTGAAACCGGGTAAGCACTCAGTAGTTTGCTGTATTCATTTCTAACAAGGACTTGGTAGGCTAAACATAAGACCTGGTAGGCTAATCATAAGGCCACAGAAAATCTGCAGAGAACACGTTAAGCAAAGATGCATCCTGTATATGCACGCACATGCATGTGTATCTGTCTATCTGTGTGTTTGAGGAGAGTAGGGAATCTGAAACCTGAGCAGATGTGGTTCAATATTTTGATAAGAGAGAAAAGACTGTTTCAAGAACCTCTCTGGAGAGTGGGATTCTCAAACTATGTTACTGCCCATTTGGAAAATCATTAAGACAGCTAATCCCCAGGCCCAAACCAAAGGTTGAAGTCACCTCAAATATCTCTCCCCTGCCTGGACAGTCTTTCTAACATTGTTTTACACATGCAGGCACAACTGAGGATCTTGTAAGAAGAAGGCATTCTCATTGGAAGCATGCTGTTTCATCATTCAGTCCCCCAAGTAGCAATGTTTTGCTACTTGATTATTGTAAAAACGAAAGCAGTGCCACAGTTTGCTGTGCTTTTTTGTTCCAAACACATTTATTAATCAACAGTCTCTATTCCAGCATGGCACCAAAGTGTTATTCTTTCAAATTGGAGATGCTTCCTCTAGCAATTTTGCTCAGAGTCTATAAACACTGGGGAAATGAAAAGGAATAGCTTTTCTGTTATTGCCGCTCTCCCACCTGAGATTGTCCACATTCCTGTTGTTAATAGAGCAGCACCAATCACAAGAACTCAGCTGTACTTTTTTGCTGAGAATGCTGCCAAGATCCTCAATACACCAGAGGTGCAGAACCTGGGGTGGACTATCTTTCCCACTATGACCCATCTGAATAGTGATCTCAAGAAATGTCATTGAGAGGCACAGGAGACAAAGAAGGAAAGACTTTCTAGAACAATTTGATGCCTCCCCTACTCCACACCAGCCCCCACCTAAAAAAATAAGGAAATTGGGTGTTTCCCCAGAAAAGTTGCTTGTGCAACTTTTTTTCCAGAAGAGAGAAAAGAGCAGCATGGTATACTCCTCACCCACCAGCCAGAATTCTGGTTAGCTGACCTGGGATGGCCTGCCCTGTTGCAGGGAGGCTGACCCTCTTATCCCAGGAATAGCACAGCTGGAATATGGTACCCATATGCCTATTTTAAGGGCACCAGATACTCTCAGAATTCAAACTCACATCAGGAATACAGAAAGTCAAAGGGTTGTTGGGGAGATATAAGAAGGGGGGAGGGTTGACTTTGAGTATTACTTAAGCAAAAGGAAACCTGGGCAGCCCCTTCCAGTGGCCCTTAGTTGAACAGTTTGCTCACCAGGAGTATCCCAGGAATATTTCTGAAGGCCCAACACAAAACTTGTTTAGTTCCACCAATATATGTAGATCATGGTCCTAAATTATGAGTATATAAAAATGAATATGCACAGTTCTAGCCTTTGAGACATTCACAAGTTAATGTCAGAAGTAGAAAGATTAACACATCTTTTTAAAGATGTGGGGTACAATTCAGTGTTAAGCCTACTAATGTTCACTATGCAGGTGCCCTTGTTGATGAGGAGATTAACACATCTTTTTAATGTGCTGTAGTAAGTTCAAGATTAATAGAGGCTCAAGTGTTATGAGAGCTCAGGGGGGCTCTTAACCCATCCTGGGGCAGGGGGGCCTGTAAGGTATGATGGCCCTGTAGTTCCTTGCTCATCATTCCCAGAAGTTCAAAATCTGTGAGGGTTTACCCACATACCAGCTGCCCACCTGATTCAGGCTGCGTTTCAGTAGCCGTGCTGTGTGGCAGAGCAGTTGCTGGTCTGGACTTTCAAGAACATGGAATAGGGAGATAGGGAGCACATAGAGCCTCTCCAACAGCCCTGGACTGGCAGTGCCTACCAGAGGAATCACAGTCTCAGTTCTAGGTTCTGTGATTGGAGTTGGCATGGACAGAGGAGCAGTTTACCATGCTTACTGCTTAGATAACTTTAACTCTATTTTCTGTCCCAGAGACTGTAAAACTCCTCCAGATGCCAGAGGCTGAGAACTTGACCAGTTAGTTTGGAAGATGAACTTTCACTCACTCCTACGGAGGGGACATCAGTCCCAGCCCAATTTTAAAACTACCACTTTTATTGGAATTAAGATTACTAGCCAAGGAGAGTTGAAACAAGTAACATGCACACAAGCAGTATAAAAACAAAGACATGCACATTTCTATAAACCATCATCCAAACTGAGTATGATTTTTTTCACTTTGATGAACATTTTAATCATGCTGTATTCATAAAATGAAATAGTATATAGCCATTAAAATCAGATTTTCAAGTGGGAGCTAAAGTAAGGATCTGAGAAGGCATAGAGAAGTATATAATGGACACTGAAGACTCAGAATGAGGAGAGAATAAGGGATGGAGGGGCGAAAAATCACCTATCAGGTACAATGTACACAGGTGGCGGTGGTGGGTACACTCAAAGCGTAGACTTCTTCGCCACTATACAATGCAACCAGGTAAGCAAAAACTATTTGTACCCCTAAAGCTATTGAAATAAAAAGTATTAAAAAATCATATTTTCAAAAAACAATGACAACTTATGATTTCACTTTCATGATTTGAATTGTGTCCCCCAAAAAGATATGTTGAAGTCACACCACCTTCTAGTACATGTGACTATGAGACCATATTTGGAACCAGGGTCATGGTAGATGTGATTGAGTTATGATAAAGTCAATTAGGGTTGGCTTTCATCTAATATGACTGATGTCCTTATAGGAAGATGAAAATAGCATATGAAGACAGGAACTCGCAGGAAGAAGCCATGAGACAGCAGAGGCAGAGACTGGAGTGATGCTACTGTAAGCCAAGGAATGCCAAGCACAGCTAGCCACCATCAGAAGCTAGGAAAAGGCAAGAAAGGATTCCATCCAGAGTCTCAAGGGAAGCATGGCCCTTCTAACACCTTGATTTTGGACTTCCAGCCCCCAGAACTGTGAGAGAATATATTTCTGTTGTCTTAAGTGGTCCAGTTTGTGACACTTTGTTACAGCCACCCTGGGAAACTAATACACTCACCAAATACTGTTACACTGAAAAAAAGGAAACAAAATTCTTTTCTGGTAACAAGTGGGTTAATATGTATATATATTGAGTTGGCAACTCACTCGATCCCGCAGGATGGAGTGCAGTGGCACACTCAGAGCCACCCCAGCATCGACCTGCTGGACTCCAGCAATCCTCCCAAGTAGCCTCAGCCTTCCAAGTAGCCGGACAACAGGTGTTCACTACCATGCCTGGCTAATTTTTTTTTTTTTTTTTTTTGTAAAGACGCGGTCTTACCAAATTGCCCGGTCTGGTCTCAAACCCAGATGTTTTCACTATACTTTTACTGAGCCTGTTAGTTTTTTTATGTGTGAATTACCTGGTCACATACTTCCAGGAAAATAATTATTGAGGCTGAGGATTACTCAGCACTCCAGCCTAGGGCTCTAGGTGCTCCAAGGTGACCTCCTGGCTACCCTGAGTCTCCTTCGCTGTTCTCAGAGTAGGAGCCCTATTCTCTGAGGAGTAACATCTGAACCCCTGCATCACCTCTTACTTCTCTTTCAAGGGCTGACCTGGTCTCTCACCTAGGCATTCGCTTTGACATAGAATAGATTCATTGCTGAAATTATTTCCAATGTTTAGAACACATTTCTTGTTCCGAGGGTATAGAGTTATTACAAAGAACATCAAATATTGCACACATTTCCTGACTAGATTGTTACTAGTCAGTTCTTGACTGAGTGTCCTTGAAATTTCAAAAGAGCATTATTTGGGTGATGGATAACCTAAAAGCCCTAACTTGACCATTATGCAATCTATGCATGTAAATTGTACTTGTGGCCCATAAATTTATGTAAATAAAAAAATAATAAAATAAAAAATAAAATGGATCTTGCTCACGTAAGCCCTTCACCCTCAAAACCCCAAACCTGTGAAGTCAGAGTCCACAGGTGTGCAAATTGCAGCCACCTGGCTTCTTCTTTTCTCCTCCCACAATCCTCATTCCCATCTATGGCAAGTGATGGCCTATTTTCCTCTCCAGAGGAAGCTGGCCATGGGGCTGGTGATGAAGCTATTGATGAGTAACTTCAAACTATAGACCTTTCTGATATGTAAGGATTCTTAAATATAATCTGCAGTCATTTTAGTATTTCACAAGTACCCTATTATCTGTTTTAATCTCCAACTAATTATTTCACATGGAGAATACACAAATTAGTTCTCAAGCATACACCGTGATTCCATTATAGCACTTAGCACTCTGAGCTGTTTCTGTACTTGCATGGATTTTCATACAAGACTATAAACTCTTAAGTTCAGAGTCATAACTTATTTTTGTATCTTCCTAGTTTGTATTTTGCATGGCACGTGCTCAATATAATCAATAATTTTTTGGACTTGATTGTTGGGTGCTTAATCATAACCTCTTCAGCCCAAGAATAACACAGGATAGAAAAATCTGTGGAAAGGAATGTGGAAATAATCAGCGTATCCTGTAATGTGTGGTTGTTGGAAGTTTAGGACACGTTTCCCAGATGAGATAAACTTTGAGTTTGTCCTCAGAAGATGACTATAATTTCACTGAATAGAGAAGGAAAAATAATAGAGGGACCGGCATAAGGTGGTGTGCAAACAAGGTTTGGGACTGTAATTGACACAGTAGGCTGAAGCAGGCTGTGGGGAGAGAGCCCATCGGGAACCTGCAAAAAGTTTTTCCAGTTTATTCCTTTACTAAGAATGGTCATAATGATTTTACTGTGGGTTGTTCCTTACCTAATTCCAATCAGTGTCTCTCAGCAAACGCATATTGAGCATCTGCAGAATTGGGGACATTTTGTTAGAATGCCTCTGTCACACCACTAAGCGGAGCATTCATTTTTGGGGAAATGTTATCTAGACATTTTATGCCATTTACCTTAGTCCTGATATTACAGGACAAGCCAGAGACTGCATCATTAATTTCTCAATATCTTCCCACAAAATCTGTATACAGGTGGTCTAGACACTGTTGTTTAAGAAATGCTTTTAGGATTGAGTTAATCTAATGTAAAGTGGGAGGACAATAAAAGGAAGAAGGCTAAGCAGGAAAGAATAAAAATAAAAGAAGGAAATATAGAAGAGAAAACATCAGTGCAAGAAGGTAAATAATTGGAACTAAGAATAAGGAAGGATTCATCCAAGGATGCTAAAGAATCCAAAATCTTAGTTTTAAAAGGGATGAATCTTAAGTTTAGATGGAGCTAGGGGCCACCACTTAAGAATACCTGAATTAGGAAGAAGGATGGAAAGGACTTGAGCATTTCCTCCAATGCTAAAGTTCCAGGCAGCACACAATAATATTACTTTGCCTCATTTGAGTAGGCAATTGTAAAACAATTTAAGTACTCCCAAAGATGTGGCTCTTATGTTCATATTCTGAACCATCTGGCCAGAATATGAAGGAAGTTATAGCCACTGAACTAACTCAGATCTAGGCATATGGATATTTCATTGATTTTTTGGTGAATTGGGTTGATACATTTCAAAGCAGTTTTTAAAATTATAAATACTCTTTCTTCTCTATTTTCAGAGTACAATGTCCAAGCCCTGGGTCTGTGATATTGGAGGACCTAGCCCAACTAACTATCTATCCACATTCATTATCCCTGAGAAGCCAAATTAATAGCACTACTTCTAACTTGTGTACAAACTTCTCTTCAAATATGCTGCTTTCTGATAGAATCAACATTTCTTCAAAGTTCCATCTCTCCATTATATGGGCATCATAATAGTGACACATACCTCTCTTGTACTGTTTTTATGACATCAAGTTTGAGTGGACCTTGGGCAAACAATGACTAATGACACCCCCTTCTCCTCCAGTGTGGCACAAATGAATCAGACACCACACCAGGAAGCAGTGAAAATAGAATTAGACTATGAATCAGGAGATGTTGGTCTTAGTGAAAGTTTTGTCTCTAACTGGTGATGGAATCTTGCAAAAGTTTCTTAGGTATCAGTGATTATCTCTTCTTTCAAAACTTGTCCCCTTAAATGTTAACATTATCTTACTCGACTATTCAACAAAAATCTAATTAAATTTCTATTTATTATGAAATTGGTTTTATATTATCATTGTCTGAGTATTTTGGAGAACGAGTTACTCTACTCTGGTATTTGGATACCTGCTTTAAAAAAATAACACACGGTTTATGCATAAGATTTGTCTCCATGGCAGCAATTTAGAATAGAGGAAGTCTTTGGCATTGATTCTTATAGAATTTAGAGAAGCTACTTCATACAAGGTCTTCCATTTAGTTAGCTGGACTTTTTTTAGGGCTTCTGTGTGCAATTGACAAAACTGGAGCCAAGACAAGCTGAGAAAAAGAAGATATCACACAAACTTAGTCATTTTTAGTTGTAAAAAAATACTTCCATTTCTCCTCCAAGAAGTCAAAGAATCCATTCATTAAACTCATGGTTATACTATGAGACAGATCTCAGAATGAAAGAAATTCTTAGTCAATTGCACCCCAAGAGGTAGGAACATCATCAAGGTTTTGAGCCACCCATTAATCTTGTAAATTAAATAATTATGCTACTATTGGTATTGATGGTATTTAAGTATGAAAGAGCAAGACAGTGGGAGAGAGAGAGAGAGAGAGAGAAAGAGAGAGAGAGAGAGAGGAGGCCTTCTTTAATCCAGAATTAAAGATTATTATTTCTGATCCCATTGCCTTGTGGTCATTATTTTCAATGTTCTCAGACCCTTTATTGATCAATAGGCATAAAAAAATTATCAGTGCCTTGTGGGAAATTTAATAGCGATAAAAGCTATGCACTTGAAGGAGGATACTTTGGAGTATTTCAGAAATTAGAAATTAGGGAAGGACATTTGAGCTTCCCAAGGACCCCTGAAATCACAGTGTTCCAAAAGTCAGCCAATTTTGTGTCCTGCCACACAGAATCTCCTTCAATGGGTGTAATGCCAACTAGGCATTATTTGGTGGCTCGCCCACAACTTTCAACATGAACTATTTATCCCTAAATAAGCTCAGGCCCTGCCAACCTTTCTTACACTTCGAAATAAAACACCTAAGTCTGAAATGGTTTTAGAAACCACCTAAGGTTATGAGGGTGAGCCTGAGGAATGTGTGCCTTTCCCAGGTTATCCTTCATGATAAATCAGAAAGTCACCTGGTGAGCAAAGGATTAGAACAAAGGTAGTCAACGCATCTCTGTTATCTAATAAACAGTGGTTGGTAAGCTAAATCATTAGAGCACCTCTTCTAAGAGCAGAACTGGAGATAATCTAACAAATTCTAAATGTTTGATTCTGTACTATACTGATACAACCCCAGAGCTGGAGCTTCAGTAATCATGGAAGGAGTTAGGTTAGTGCTTTAAGGCTAATCCAAGTTTGAGAATGAGAAAAGAATGGCAATTCAAATTTAGTTCAGTTGCTGTCACTTCATTAATCATTAGATCAGTAAATGTGTTATGAAGCAGACATGCGTCAGCTCAAACATTCATGGTAGTAATGTATGTGTGGATTTTCAGTGCATCTCTTATTGCTCCAGAGGCATACTCAAAGTGTGGTGGCCTCAGCAGGCGGTATAAAGTGAGGAACTCACCAAGTTAGAGGAGCTGATAACTATAGGTATGTTGCAATATATACCATAGTAAGCTTGCCAAGGCTGACCAGGTCAGCATGCTAGCCCTTATCACCATAAGAGGAATTCATTGCCTCATCACAGTTAAATTCTTCAGCTTTTTATTTCTTGTACTCTCAAGATGTCAGTGCAACAAGCATTGCTAATGAAAGCAAATGAATGTTTGCTTTTGGAGAAACAACCAAAAACTCTTATCTGTATTTGAGAGATATCTTGGTCCTACACTGCCGTGCTTAACCAACAGATGCATACATTTACTGATTTTTGTCTCAAGCAATAATATCATCTTTGATATTTAAGCTCTGTTATGAAGACTCCTCTGAAGTGACCACAAAGCACACTTGAAACCAAGGCCTCTGTTTAAAACCCTCCATCTTAGGACTCGATATGTGCAGCTCACGCGCGCGCGCACACACACACACACACACACACACACACACACACACACACACACTCCTGACCATTCTCACATGATACCAACTGGTTGTAAAGGATGCTCCCTCCAGACTAGCCATGACTCGAGATTACAATCTTAACACATCATACCTCCATTTTTATAAAGAACATAAAGATCTAGAAGACCTCCGTCATTATAATCATTAAGCATTTACTGAGCATGTTCTAGGAACAAGAACTAAGAACACTTAAGAGGCTTAAGCTTAATTGGAGTACATAGGACACACACAGAAAAGAAAAAAAAAAGAAGCCTGGAAGTGAAGACTCAGAATTCTAGAGCTGTGAGGGTCCACAGTGGCATTCCTTTAGTCTTAACTCTGAATTTTTCTTTTCATAGTCATGAGTTTAAAATATCATTTCCATTTCAAGATCCAGATGATTGACCACACTTTTCTCAAAGCTTTTCCAGATCCATGGCCTTTCCACTATATAAGAAGAAATTTTCCAGTTCTTTCTACTCCATCAGCATTATATCTGCTTCTCTCTGAAAATACTTTTCTATCTCACCTCATAATCCTTTATGCACATGCTTATTTTCAGGATTAGATTTTATTTAAAAATTCTGGGGGACAGAATCTATGATCCATGAGTCTCAGCATAACTTAGATCATCAGCATTTGAGGATTTGATCATATATTATAACCTACTCATGTGACAGTTGAAGGAACTAAGAACTAGAGACATCATTGAGTATCTTGTCCAAAGACACACTAACAGGGATGCTCAACTGTGAAGCTCCAGTATGGCCTTCCAAGATGCCAGACACTGAGATCCATCCATGTCAGTGAGTAATTAGTCACTGGTCTCAAATTGTCCCCTACTGTCCCAGCTGTGCCACACCTTCCCATGGATCCTGCCGTGTCCCTTCACCCAGCAACTACAAAAGGATAACCAGCACAGCAGGAGAATTCTCAGACACTGCCTCAGTTCTGCAGCTGACATCCATTTTGATTGTTCCATGCTCCTGTTAAACCAGTAGTTGAATATCACCCCCAACATACAATAGTTACTGACAGGGTTCTGACAGGAAACAAATGTCTCGTTACTCTTCCCAATACATTGATGCTTATTTATTATGGCAAACTGAGTTCTATAGAAAAGAATTCACAGTAATGAGTTATCAGTGATCAGACTTTTATTTTTTTTAAATGGAAACAGAGCTCAACATTGAAGGATAAATTGGAGTTGAATAAGCAAAATTATTGGAGGGCACTCCAAGCATGAAGGTAGAGTCACTTAAATACTTGGAAGCAAATCTTATTTTGATACATTAAATGTTGACTGTTAATTTGCAGAGCCTGATGCAAAAGAAATATGCAGAGCCACCTGCCCAAAAAGTGAGAAAAGATCTTTTTCCATTCCTCTGTGATCTCTTTCTCAACCTGTCATAGCTTGTTTTGTTTGATTTTGTTTGGTTTACTGGTTTGGTTTGGCTATTATTTAATGTTGTACTTTCATGGACATAGAATAGTCACAGGATGAGTGCAGACCCTCACAGGCATCTAGGGCCCCATTTTGTGACTAAGCAGACAAGGATCATCCTCCAAGTTTCCATACCAGGCCCCTAACCGGGGCAGTGATACAAGTGGCTGGGAGTTTGCTCCAGAAGGTGGGGAGGCAGTGGGGGGTGGGGCTCCAGGTAAACCTAGGCTCCAACCCTCAGCACATAATCCATTTTACCATCAGACTTCACTTACAAAATACAAATTCAAAGAGAAAATTATTAAGAATTTCAAGATAACAACCACAAAGCCCTAAGCCCCAACTGTGAGCCAGCATCTGCACTGATATATGCTCATGAAAACTCTGCTGGATGTGTCCAGAAGGTGATGAGCAAAGGAGTAAGATGAAAGTGAAGAAGGGGGTGGTGTTAGGGAGTAAGATGGGGCAAGAGAGGAAATAGCTACAAGCCATGCCATTCAATGCCCAGACAATTATTTTTATTTTAAAGATGTAGGGTATGTTGGCTGCTCGTATGTCTTCTTTTGAGAAATGTCTATTCATATCTTTAGCCCACTTTGTAATGAGGGCTGTTTGCTTTTTTCTTTTCAGCACGTTTGAGCTCCTTGTAGATCCTTGATGTTAGGCCTTTGTCAGACAAGGAGTTGGCAAATATTTTTTTCCAGTCTGTGGGAAAAATGTTCAGCATCACTAGTCATCAAGGAGATGCAAATTAAAACTACACTGAGATACCACCTAACTCCAGTCAGAATGGCTGTCATCGATAACTCAAAAAATAGCAGATGCTGGAGAGGATGTGGCAAAAAGGGAACACTTCTACACTGTTGGTGGAAGAGTAAAATAGTACAGCCTCTGTGGAAATCAGTGTGGCAATTCCTAAAACTCCTAGAAATTGACCTTCTATCCTACTGGCATTATACCCAGAAGAACTCAGGTCACTCCATGAAAAAGATACCTGCACGTGTATGTTTACTGCAGCATTGTTCACAATACCAAGAACATGGAACCAACCATGCTACCCATCAAAAGAGGACTGGATAAAAAAAAAAGTGGTACATATATACAATGGAATATTACACAGCCATAAAGAAGAACAAAATCATGAACTTCACAGCAACATGGATAGAATTAGAGCTTATAATACTGAGTGATCTCTCACAGAAACGAAGAGCTGAGTATCACATGTTCTCACTCATACGTGGACTTTGAACAACTACACTATTACTGTAGGAAAGGGATTGAAAGAAGCGGGAAACTGCGAGGAGGGGGGTGGGGGGAATAGCTGGGATTGACAGTAATCGATATCCACGCAGGAAAGGGGGGCACATCTCATCAATAATGGTACTTGCACAATGAACATTTGTATACCTAACCCTGAATTATACCCCACAATTTCAAAATAAAAATCAAAAGAGAAAAAAATAAATAAAGATGTGGGGTATAATTCAGGATGAGGTATACAAGTGGTCATCTTACAAGTAAAATTCACGCCTCCCTTTGGTTCCCACTTCCCCTGGTTTGAGATTAGGTGCCCTTATTGATGCTATGTGCACCCCCAACCTCCACCGGCAGTTTCCTACTATTGCCAATCCCTTTCTTATAGTCTAATAAATGTTCAGTATCCATCTATGAATTAGAACATGTAGTACTCAGTTCTTTGTTTCTGTGATAGATAACTGAGTATTATAGAATCTAAATGCATCCAAGTCGCTGCAAAGTCCATCATTTTGTCTTCCTTTATGGCTACGTAATATACCTTGTGCATACATACCACATTTTTTAATACAGTCCACTTCCAATGTGTAGCATGGTTGGTTCTATGTTTTTTGCTATTGTGAATAGCACTGCAATAAACATGCATGTGCGGGTATCTTTTTGTAGAATAATTTGAGTTTCTCTGAGTATATTCCCAGAAGATGATTGCTGGGTTGTGTACAGGGCTGATTTTTCGATTTTTAAGGCATCACCAAACTGTTTTCCACAGAGGTTGTACTAGCTTACACTCCCATCAACAGTGTAGAAGTATTCCCTTTACCCCACATCCTCAACAGCATATGTTGCTTTTTGAGTTATTGACGATGGCCATCTTGACTGGAGTTAGGTAGTATCTCATTGCGGTGTTTTGGGGTTTTGGGGGGTTTTGTTGTTGTTGTTGTTGTTTTGAGTTGGAGTCTCACTCTGTCGCCCAGACTGGAGTGCAGTGGCCGCTCCCGGCACCGCAGCCTCGACCTGCTGGGCTCCGGCGATCCTTCCGCCTCAGCCTTCCGAGTTGCCGGAATTATAGGCGCGTGCTACCATGCCCAGCTGATTTTTTGATTTATTGTAGAGATGAGGTCTCACCTGCCTAGCCGGGTCTCGAACCCGCGGGCTCAGGCAATCCACTCACCTCGGCCTCCCAAAGGTGCGGGATTACAGGCTGAGCCACTGAGCCCGGCTCATTGTGGTTTTGATTTGCATTTCTTTGATGACTAATGAGTCTGAGTATTTTTTCATGTATCTGTTAGCTGTTCATATGTCTTCTTTTGAGAAGTATCTATTAATAGATACTTTGCCTACTTTTTTGCCTGCTTTTTAATAGGGCTGTTAATTTTTTTCCTTTTGGCACATTTAAGTTCCTTGTAGATCCTGTATGTTAGGCCTTTGTAAGATATACAGTTGGCAAACATTTTTTTCCCATTCTGTGGGCTGTCTCCCAGCTGTCTTGATGATTTCTTTTGCTTTGCAGAAACTTTTCAGTTTGATGAGGTCCCACTTGTCTATCTTATCTCTTAAGGCATGGAATTTTGGGGTTTTAATCGGGAATTGGCTGCCTATTCTAATTTCCATGAGGTTGTCGCCTGCATTTTCTAAGATTCTTACAGTTTGAGTTTTTCCATTTAGATTTTTGATCCATTTAGAGTTGATTTTTGTGTATGGTGATAGGTAAGTGTCCTGTTTCAATCTTCTGCAAGTGTTCAGCCAGTTTTCCCAGCAAATATTTACTTCTCCACTTAAATGTAATTAAATATATCAACAGATGTAAAAACAAGAACCACATGGTTATATCATTAGATGCAGAAAAAGTTTTTGATAAATCCAGTATTCCTTCTTGATAAAAACCCTTGAACACCTAGATATAGAGGAAACATACCTCACAATAGTAAGAGCCATCTATGATAAATTCACAGTCAACATATTGCTAAACAGACAGAAATTGGAAGCATTTCCCCTGAAAACCAGAGCAAGACAAGGCTGCCCACTTTTACCCTCCTGTTCAACATAGTGTTGAAAGACCTAACTAGAGCAGTCAGACAAGAGAAGGAAATCAGAGATATCCAGATAGGAAAAGAGAAAGTTAAGACATCCCTTCTTGCTAATGATATGATCCTATACCTTGAAACCCCAAGATAATCTGATGAAGTCTCAGGGTACAAAATCAACATGCAAAAGACAATCACATTCTAAAACACTCACAGCAATCAGGCAGTGAACCAAATAAAAAGCACAATCTTATTCACAATAGCCACAATAAAAAAGAATTTTAAAAAAGAAATACTTTGGGATCTTCCTACCAGAGAAGTGAAAGACCTTTACAATGAAAACCTCAAAACACTGCTCAAGGAAATCCAAGAAGACATAAACAAATGGAAAAATATTCCATGATCATCAACTGGAAGAATTAACACTAAGATGTCCATCCTACCAAAGGCAATCTACAGATTCATTGCAATACCCATTAAATTACCAACAGCTTTCTTCTCAATCCTGGAAATGACAATATAGAAATTATATAAAAACATAAATGACCATGAATAGCCAAAACAATCCTCAGCAAAAGAAACATAGTGAGAGATATCACAATTCCAGACTTTAAACTTTAGTATAAGGCTACAAAAATAAATACAGCCTGATATTGGTACAAGAACAGACATAGAGACCAATGGAACAGAACAGAGATTCTAGAAGCAAAACTTCAATTTCTCAACCACCTCAGCCCTGGACAATTACTATGTCCCATGAATTAGTTATTTTTAAGACTCCAAATACAAATAAGTAATATATGGAGTTTATCTTCTTTTTTAAGGTCTGCCCTCAACTTGCTTCTCAAACACACTATGGAGATGGACCACTGTGAGATCCTGGGGCAGCTCTTTGGACTCTGGATTTGTCTTACCTCTCTAGCTCAAACCTGTTCCCTCTACTATCTTCAAAATAACTCTGTTGCAAGAAAGAATCTGATTAGCTCTTTCCCTAATAACTAAAGAAGCAGCCAACACATTCTACCTTTCAAAGAGAAACCTACAAAGAGAGACTGTTTCATTTGCCAAATATTCTCTTTTAGCAGTGTAATTACAAGACCAGAAAAAAAATCCTATTGATAGTGGAGAAGGAAATACAGAAAAACCTATATATTTTGGGGGGAGACCATGCCCAGTTCTCCCTCCAGTCAGCTGCTCCACTTTAACAAGTCTAAGTGCTGTCCCTACTCCAGTCTCCTGCATCTTCCATACATACTAATCTGCAGAGCAAAGATTCCCTGCAAAGGGGGAGGCTGGGCCTCAGAACTGGCCAAACAGAATTTCTCAGTCACAGTGTTTGAAAAAATGTGAAATTGGATCTTGATCACTGGGAATCTGTCATCATCATTAAGCAGAAAAAAAGCAGACAGACATCTGTTCTGTCCAGGAACACAGCAAGCATACTAATCACAAGTTCTGCCTGGTGCAGAACACTGTGGCCTCAGCTTGGACAGGCTGCATAGCCAGGCAGAGGCTGACCAGCTGCAGGCATCTGAGGAGAAATGGAGGTCACCACCGACATGGCTAGAGGCTCTGCCTCTCATCAACTGAGTGAAGGAACTGAATGGAATCCCTTCTTCACCACTGTTCCACCCTCCTCTTACGGAACCTGGATTCCTGAAACAAACCTGGGAACTGACTTGTGAGCTGAATCTAGTACTTTTTATCCCACAAACGTATCATAATACTCTTTTCCCTCCTCCTTCTATTCAAATCTTATCTACCTATCAAGGTCCATCTCTAGATCCACATCATTCACATGCTAAATTATTTATCTAAAGTACTTAATTTGTTCTAGTCATTGTGTGAAATGCTAGGTGAACTGTCTGTACAAAAAAATTTGACAGACATGGTGGTGCATGCCTGTAGTCCCAGCTACTTGAAAGGCTGAGGCAGAAGGATCGCCTGAACCCAGGAATAGAGGCTGCTGTGAACATTGATTGTGCCACTGCACTCCAGTCTGGTTGATAGAGTGATGCTTTGACCAAAAAAAAAAAAAAAAAAAAAAAAAAAGGAAGGAACGAAGGGCAGTCTGAAGCCAAATCACACAGCATCCCTTCTGGAAAACCACCTAGGGAACTACAACCTCTCCTAACCCCTTTCTCTGTGACTTTCCATAATGCTTCTGTTTGTACTTTGCCCTTTGTAACTTAAATGTAAAGTATTCAACAAATGTGTGTTGAATAATAAATTAATAAGCTATTCACTGGTAAATGTTTACATATACATTAACCAAGGGAAATTGTGTAGTATATTCTAAGTCAAAATCTAGTTGCTCCAAAGTAATTGTCTTTGTTTCCTGATGTTTGCAAAATAAACAGAAACTGTGGTTTGTGAAAAACAAGATAACGGGGATACTTCACATATTAAGGTCATCTTGAGGTCTGTCAACTATGTCTTACTTTATCTCACTAATTCAAGTTGCTTCAACTGACAGACAACCAAAAGCAGGTGTGCTGTTAGAATTTGGAAGACCTGCGTTGTCCTCAGTCTCCTGGATAGACCTATCTACTCCTGTGCCACAATAATTGGTATTTTTCAGCAAAGGGGCCAGAGATGGCACAGTTTAGAAATGGAAATTACAAAAGAGGAGCTAAAGCAAAGGAAAAGTGCCTGTGAGACTCCAAGCTGAAAATACAGGATTTAAAAAGTTTTAGATAAATAATAGTAAAATAATAATATAATATTAATAGCTGTAATTTATTGAGTACTTACTAAGCACCAGGCCAGAATTAAAACACACTGCTGTCTAATTCTTTTCTTTCTTTCTTTCTTTCTTTCTTTCCTTCCTTCCTTCCTTCCTTCCTTCCTTCCTTCCTTCCTTCCTTCTTTCTTTCTTTCTTTCTTTCTTTCTTTCTTTCTTTCTTTCTTTCTTTCTTTCTTTCTTTCTTTCTTTCTTTCTTTCTTTTTTAGTAAGGGATCTCACTCTGTCATCCAGGCTGGAGTACAGTGGCATGATCACAGCTCACTGCAGCCTTGACCCCCTGGAATCAGACAGTCCTTCTGCCTCTGTCTCCTGAGTAGCTGGGACTCAGGTGTGCACCACCATATCCAACTAATTTTTTTAATTTTTGTAGAGATGGAATCTCACTATATTTCCCAGACTAGTCTATTACTCCTGAGCTCAAGCAATCCTCCCACCTTGGCCTTCCAAAGTACTGAGTGTGAGCCCCCGTGTCCAGTCCACTAATGTTCAAGTCTTAAGTCCTCATAAAACTACCTCTATGAATGAATTATGTGTTACCAAGAGAGACCAGGACACTTACCAGATATCAACAAGGCAGACATTAGGAAGTCAGCTATGCCCTTCCAGAAGCCTGATCTCTAATAGCAGAACAATGCAGAGCCCCTGGATTTTTGTATATGTGCCAGTTCTTATGGGCTTTCAAAGAAAGGGAAAACATGACTGGCCATGTTATGATCTAAGATTAAATAAATGTTCACTGGATCCACACTGAATGTGAGAAAAGCCAGCTAAAAAGCAACATGTTAAAACTCACAAAAAATACACTTTTTATGCAATCTGGAAAGGGAGAAAGAAATAAGTGACACCAACAGGTTTAAGTGGTGTTGAAGAGTCCTGGGGCAGAGGTGTGGGCCTGAAGAGCAAAGAAGACAAAGCCATCCCTGCCCTTGGTACCTTTCTAGGCAATTTTCTAATATTTGCTTTGATCTGTCTACTGTTTAACAAAAACAGAGGTATTTCTTAAAGCTTGTTCATGAAACCTATGTGAAAATATTATTTATACTCTAAATCCTTTCCAGGATCACCTTGTAGATTGCAGTCCACCTCCCCCATTTAGTAGTTATGTGACCTGTGGCAAGTAATTTTGA
The DNA here is from genome assembly GCF_000164805.1 of Carlito syrichta. NCBI lineage: Eukaryota > Metazoa > Chordata > Mammalia > Primates > Tarsiidae > Carlito > Carlito syrichta. Next base: position 206,338 of record NW_007255795.1, on the reverse strand, counting down.
ATCTGTATCACCATGAGCATAAGTCACTTCTCTGTACCTCAGCCTCTTCATCTGTAAAATTAGGATCATAGAGAGTGCCCACCACGTAGGGTTGCTGCAAGGATTAAATGATTTATTATGCATATAATTAATATATGTGGTGTACATAAAGCAATCCCTGGCATAGTAAGCACTATGTAAATGTTAAGTATTCTTTTTTTGTATAGTGTGGCCATGCAAGTATTAACTATGTTAGTAATCATTCTCATTAAATGCCACTTACTAGTGGTCTGCAGAAAGTCTCCTGAAGCAGGGGTTATTGTATTTATATACTAGCTTGCCCATACCTATGCAAAATTTCTAAGGCATTCACAGGGAATTTTCTGCTGTGTTCTTGCCTTTATGCCTTTTTTTTTTCTTGAGTTGGAGTCTCACTTCACCTAGGCCGGAGTGCAGTGGCGCATTACAGCTACGACAGCCTTGACCTGCTGGGCTCAGGAAATCGAGACTTCCAAGCAGCTGGAACGACAGGCACACACACAGCTAATTTATTTTTATTAATTGTAGAGAGGAGGTCTCACCAAGGTTGCCCATGCTAGTCTTGAATCCTTGGGCTCAGGCAATCCTCTCACCTCTACCTCCCAAAGTCCTAGGGTTACAGGCATGAGCCCCTGTGCCTGGCCTTCATATTTGTGTTTTTGTTGTTGTTTTGTTTTGCTGATTGAATAGCAACATTTAATGCATTTTCTTCAGCTTTCTTTCATCTCCCCGTTAGACTTTCTGATGTTGGAGTGAGGGCGAAGTGAGGAATAGAAACTACCCAATGCCGAAAGAAGTGAGAAGGTTCTCCCTGTTGGACAGTGGCTCTGCTAATATAGAGAAGCTCCTCACCTCCTGCCTCAAGGACAAAAACATATATCTCAATTGGGGTAGCAGTGGAAGCCACACACAAGACCATCTGCCTCTTCGTTCGCTTAAAAAAATATGTACAGTCATGTACCCTATAATGATGTGTTGGTCAACGAAGGACTGCATGTACAGTGGTGATCCCATAACATTATAATACCATATTTTTACTATACCTTTTTCTATGTTTAGGTGTACAAATACTTACCATTGTGTTGCAGTTGCCTACAGCACCTAATACAGCCACATGCTGTACAGGTTTGCAGCCTAGGAGTAACCGGCTAGATAGTCTAGGTGTGTAGTAGGTTCTACCACCTAGGCTTGTATGAGGACAATCTGTGTTCACAAAGGGACAAAAATCGCCTAACGGGTGCTCCTCAGAGCATCATATCCCTGTCATTAAGCAACACGTGACTTTATATGGGGCCTACTATGGTCTGGGCAGGAGAAAGCACGGAAGGCAATGAAGGCGCCCTCCCCAAGGAGCTTTAGCAGGGCCCAGGGACCAGCCTTCCCTAGGGCTTTCCATCTTTCCGTGAGGACATGCCAGACACCGGGTATTGGCAGGAAGGGTGCCCGCGCGCCAGGCCTTTCGACCCCGCCCACTCGCCGCTCGTTGGCAGGCGGGAACGCGGCCCCTTTGGCGGCGGCTGCGCGGGCCGCGGAAGCGCGAGCACGCGGGAGCCCGGCTGTCAATCACGGCAGGCTGAGCTCCACGAGGCGGAGCGGCGGCGGCGGCGGCGGCGGCGGCGGCGGGCGGCGGCGATGGGACCCCAGCGAGAGATCTGCGGCTAGGCTGGCTGCACTTGCTCCACGGGTCAGGGGATCGGAGGGGGCAGGTAAAGCCATTTGGAATCCAGGGGTGGTGGCTCTCTATGCTCCAGATGTCATTCTCCAGTTCTCCCTCTCCTCCCTTTCTGTTTTTTCTTCCTTTCCTTCCTCCTCATGCACAAATCAATCTATCTCTCTCTCTCCTTCTCTCTTCTCTCTGTCTCTTACACACACCAGACACAACTCATTCACGTTTATTATAATGTGCACAAATCTTTACAAAATCCGTGCATATTGAAATTCGTGAAAACATACAAATTAGGGGTAACTAACTCCATGTCTCAGTTGTTTGTGTTATGTAAGAATTTGGGGGGTGTACAGCTAAAAACTTGAGAGTTTCCTTCCTTTAAGGTAAAAAAAAAAAGTTGTATATTAGGTGAGAGTAAAATACATGTATTTGGAGTTTGCAAAGCTGATTTGATACCAGGCTGAACTGAGTTCCCACTGGCCCTCCCCACTCCTTTGCCATGTCTAAAGATATTTGAGTGTTTCGATACGACCTCAGGACCTACTTCTTTGTGTTGTTAGAAAGGGACGTTAGGGTGGGGGGGCCATACTGATTCTGGTGACCTCAAAGAAAACAGAGCTGAAATTTAACAGCTAGTGTTTGCTTAATTGGTTCCTGGTTCCATAACAGAAATGTTTTCAGGACGTTGGAGAGATCCTTGGGCTTCAGATCAGGTCAGCCTTTGATAAAAGGCATGAGTAGAATCAATTTCTTCAGATAAAATGGGGAAGGCGACAGATAAGAAGGGAAATTTAATTCTGAGAGACAGGGAGGAAGAGAGTTAGAGATAGAGATGGAGGGGATGAGATAGGAGAATGTAGTGGACCTATGGTTGGCTTGTTTCCTTTTGCTGATCCAGACCCAGGGATCCTCACATAATTTGCTTCTTTCCTTAAATCTGTTCATAAACCATTCGCAAAACTTGGGGATAAGGAAATGGGTCATGAGGCAGGTTTGGCTTTGGTCCATATAGACTGATCCTGGAAATGCTGAAAACAGTTTGTTGGATCTCAGCTAGATTTACTCATCTCAAGTCTGGGTTTCCTGCAAACAATTGAGGGTCTGTTCAGACCCTCAATTGTTTGCAGGAGAACCCAAAGAAAGCATTCTTAATGACCTCTTGAAAAATATGGCCCTAGTCATTATTTCACATGACCAGTGTATTGTAGGAAACCAATATCCTTATAGCTGGCAATGGCTTTTTAATTAAATTTTGCATGGGCACCTGCTTTTCTTAGGCAGATGGAAAGTAAAATGATCATGATAGAAAGAAAATGGATATAGGAGTAAAACCCAACCTAATACATAAATCATCCAAAAAGCCTTGCTAAGTGTAAAATATATGTAAACATATCAGAAAATATAGTGATTATAATACATGTTTTTTACAATATAATGGAACAAGCACCAGAATATATCAGTTCTGGAGTATCTAGGAAGCCAGTAAACTTTTTATGCTGAATTTGTAAAATATGCATGAACCAGTCTAGTCAGTATTATTATCTCCATGGAATATAGTTATATCAAAATAAGAACAGCATTTGTACAGTTTGTTATAATTTACAAAGCTCTTTTAACTTACTGTATAAATTATCATGAAAGCCCATTAACAAGTTTTAAAATACAAGTTAGACTTTTTTTTAAGAAAAGCTGTCTCTATTTTTTAACAAGTTGTTCTTTGTCAATGTTTTTATCAACATTAAGAAGATTCTTTATAAGTTATATGAATAGCTTATGAAATTTATATTTTGATCTGGATTGCATTCTACAGATTTGTTGTTATTGTTATTGTTAAATAGGATTGAAGAATGTGCCATTAAAAAGAAAGGCCAAAGAGTAAACAACAAGAAGAGGAAGAGGAGAACTTCAAAGGTAAGACTCAAACCTTATCAGTTGTAGATTCATAAGCACCTAGTGGCTGTATGTAGATAAAGAAGAGATTAAGAAAATATATGTTCTTGTTCTCTTCTCAATTTGACTCTGGATTTTATGTACCTTTCGAAAGATATTCATCTCGAAGTATTAAAGTAATTGATAATGAGTAAGATAATTGCATATCATTACTCCTATTTTAAAAATTGAAAAAATGACCACAGATCCACTGATTGAGAGGATATTTTAAAAACTCAATATAAAGCCACAGTCTCTACCACTGTTCCAGAAAAGTAAAATACCTCTGAAACAACCCATTGGTAGAAACATATTTCAAGTTTTAAGGCCATGCTTATATAATTTCTGAATGTCTGATTTAAGAGTGAAAAATCTGTTAGCAGGCTTTTATGCCTTCCTGCACCCACTATGAGTCTGACTGAGTCTTTTAAGTGAATTGACCTTTTGACTTGGTGTTGGATAAGTCGTGTAAATCATCTGTGTGCCTATATCTTGTCTCTTACAGCACTGGCCCTGTGGAAAAGTGCCTCTAATGGGAACTTTAGTCTCATTGTCTCAGGATTACTTTATGGGAGAGAAAATCAGTATGAAAAATTGAATAATATTTTGAAGAGAATAAATAGAACAGGGAATATGCCTGGCCTCACACCTATAACCATGGGAAAACACTCATTCTTTTTGTGCCTCAATCTGCTGCCTCTTTTCTCTCAAGGAGACCATATAATATATTGTCTGTGATGTCCCTAGAATTTCATGAAGCATAAAAACTTATGTCTGTTTCCATGGCTGTGAACATTTGTAATAGAAAATAAAAAGTAACTTCATATATTAGCCTAAAATTTAAATTTCCAACTAACTGATATTACAGTGTATTGGCAGACATAGTGATCACAACAGTACATGCATAGATTTTTTTTTGTCTAATAGGGGAATTGTTCAAGAGATGCTCAGCATTTGTACTCCCTCCTGTTGTAAATACCTCTTTATGATGCTCTTGTCTTTGCATATATTGCTTCATAAGTGTATCTCCTTCTAATCCAAGAGTCCATTGAGGGCAGCCTGTGCACTGCTCATTTTCATAACCATTGTCTGTCTCATGGGTACTTGACACATGGTAAGTGTTTTGAAAACATTGAAGGAATAGAGAAATGAAAAAAAATGAAGGACCACTTAGACCATCTCTTGCACTAATCTATGTAGAAATCTGTGTGAGGAAGTTTCAAAACACTGGAGATTAAAGTGGAAAACAATACAACAAAGCCCCTGCCCACATGGAGCTTGCAGTCTATCAGAACATAAGCAATATATGATCTATCAGAACATAAGCAAGTAAGATATGCATAGAATCCCAGGTAGTAACAAGTGCTATAAAGAGAATAAATCTGGACAAAGAGATAGAAAGTGATGGAAAGTTGATGTTTAGACAGACTGATTGTAGAAAGTCTCTCAGAAGAATTTGGGAGAGAGTGACAGTATGATATTCTCCTCCCACCTGTCTGTTGAATTAAAAGAATTGAATATTCACTTAATGTATAATTATGGATGCAATTGAGACAATTGCAATGGACAGATTATACAAAGAAGAAAACCCTGGATGGGTCCTCACTTATCAGCACCTAAAATGTCCTTCAGGGAGAATGAAAACAATACTCTCTTCATAGATGACCAAACAACAACACAGGAAGATTGCTTGTGCTCCCTCATGATGGCCATGCCAGAAGGGAGGATGCAACAGGCTCCACTAGAGTGTTTACAAAATGAATACTAGTATGTATGATTTTAATACAATACTAGACAACATTTTTACTCATTCCCTGTATTCATGAATCTCCTGTATGCTGTCTTTCTCTAAAGAAAGGTGCTCTCTAAAATTTGTCAATTGACAACAATTACGGATTTAACATTATTGTTTTTACTGTTGCTACTACAGCTCTTGAAATCCAAGCATCAGAATGCCCATGAAACCTTGCTCATTAAGTAAATACTGAGCCAAGCTAAAAAGTCTTTGCGCATAGCTTTCATTTATGTATCAATTCTAATTTATTATATGTAACTCAGTAATTTTCCAGCTTTTAAAATGACTCTATAAAGTCATCTTATATATCCTCTTTAGGGTACTAGAGGTTCCAATCAACCAAGTATGTTGTAAGTAACTGTAATAATCTCTATATTGGGACAGATATTACTGGCTTCCCTATAAGCCATATAGCTCTCTGTGAGATTTTGGAGGTTCAAAACCCTTTCTCTAACATATTATATTTTAAAATTCATATTCTTCCAAGTGATGATGCTCCTCTAGAAGTGAATTCCAACTAGTTATATATTTAGGAAGATGTGTGAAACCTCTCAGACGCTCAGGGATTACTATTTTAGGCAACATACATGATACTGAAGCAACTTGTTAAACAAACAATATACAAACATTCAGTGTACTTAGTAACAAGTAACTCAGCTAACTAGTTTTATGACTCTTTAAACTGATGCTATATGCAAACGACTACAAAGTAAGAATTTGAAACTGACAGTCAATGAGAATATGAAAGGAAGTAGGAAATCAGTAAGCCTAGTTGTTTGTCCAACAAAGACTAACTGACTCATTCTGAAGAGCCATAGCCAAACAAACAAACAAATTCTGAAAATCCACATCTGGAAGGAATTAGAGGTTAGTCTTGTCTAACCATCTTATTTTAAAGATGATGAAACTATAGCCCAGAGAGGTTAATGAGCTTATCTGAAACCACATGACCAGTAAGTTTCAGATCAGAAACTTGCATTAGAATCTGTTCTCTGATCTGTGTGGTCAACACAAAACAGGCCATTTTTTCTTCATATTTTGGGTCCCTGGAGGAGAAAGTAAGGTGCTTTGGGATTCCTTTTCTGGAATATATCTATCATCACTAAAAAATCATGACTTGGAGTATAGCCTTCAATCACTCAGGCTCAGAAACCATTTGTTTTATGACATGATCTATCTCTTGTATGTTTTTACCCATATTGTTTTTAACAAAGTAGGATAACTGATTCTCTTCTTAAATAGCAGAAACTTGTAACCTAGTGTTCTGGAAACAAGTTGTGCAGGGGATGACTACAATATATTACATGGTCCTTCTCTGCATCAAAACACAAACCTGAAAAAGAAAGACTTCAGCATCTAAGGCAAAACAATTCTCTTAACATACTGTTACTATGAGGGTTTTTTTTTTTTTTTTTTGGTATTCCAATCTTCTATTTTTGTCCTTTTTTATGTTATAGTATCTCATGCTTTATAAAAAAAACCTGAAAATATATATGTAGATGAGGTGGTTCTGACTATGCAAATACATGATCCAATCCATAGTCTTGCTTATTGTATTAATTGTCATAGTTCTTCTGCTCCCTGACTCATGGTGCAACCTTTAGTTGATGATTTTTCTATGCCTCAGTTTCCTTGATGACAAAGCAGAGTTAATAATACCAATCCTTTCTCCTTTTGAGTGAAATTTTTATTAGTATTTCTTAAAAGAAAGTACCTTTATAAGTATTCTATTTACATACCATTGGTAATAAGTTATTACTAAGCCTCTCTACCGTGCAAAAATTAAATAGAAGGTACTGAAGAGAACATCCAAGTACTTAAAACATGAAAACTGGGTTAATATTCTTTTGATCTATCAGACTTTGCTGCTATAGTCAGGCAAAGAACACTCTAACATCCTGATGTTTTATAAAATAATATCCTTCTGAGTGTTTAAAAGTGTAAACAGAAATCATACGCTTGCTTCCCTTCTCTCTCTGATTTCCTTAGATGATTACTATACCTGAAGCAGGAAAAAGGAACTGTCACTAAATGTAATACTGACCAACAGTTCAACAGATGAGGCTATTGGTCACCATCAATAGCACCTGCCTGCATTATTTTTCTATGATAAGAGCCATATTTTCCTCAATTTGACTACATTTTCTAACAAAAACTAATTTGTGGCTATGGGCTCACTTTTACAGGATGTGCTTATGAGTTCACTTTGTGCCCGTGGTACAGGGTATTGCTGACTATCCCAGGTTTGATGTTTGATTTTAGCCCCATGATTCTATCTAACCAAACTAAGTGACTTCAGATCTCGTGCATTAATCTGCAGGTTAGTGTTTTTCTTTTGTAGACATACATTACTGGCTGATTCCTTCATAAGTAATTGGAAATGCTGAATATGCCTCTGTTGGCCTGAATGGTAGCACAAGTCCTGAGAAAACCTGGTCAAATGGAAAAATAGCCCTCTGTGCTGTTCCTCTCTTTGTCACATATAGAATAAGTTCACACAAGGAAAACCATCTAGAGTAAGGGTTTCCAACCTTTTGGCTTCAAATAAAGAGGAATTGTCTTGGACTACACACAAATCATATAATTAGCATATGTATTAATATATAATAAGATTTATTTGTGGATACATCTATCCACGTGGGTGGTTAGAATGTAATGCAGATTGTAGACCTAACCTTTTATTATTTTCCTTGAAGTATCTAGTATAAAGAAGAATTCAGAGAATTGTTAAGTGAAACAATGTCCTAGGTAGGCTGCTATACTTTTCAGTTAGGGAATTCCTAATTACCTCTATGCTGTTCAGAGGTGCTTGCCAGAAATGTTTATTTTAACATGATATTAAAAGATTTTGTGGGACTACATTATTAGCTGTCCTAGTCTGCATGAGGCCTGTGGGCCACAGGTTGGACATGCCTGATCTAGAGGGTAATTGAAAAATCCAAACAAGTATTTTACATTTACTGTCACATACTTATTTGCTTATATGGAGATTAGAAAACCAAGAAACAAACAAAGTAATTAAGAATTCCCTTACTGAAAGGCAACAATTCTCTGAATTCTACTTTATACTGGACACTTCATGGAAAACAATAAAAGGTTAGTTCTACTCTCTGCATTAAATTCTAGTCACCCACGTGGACAGATGTATCCACAAATAATGACTGAAATATATGATGTTAGAGTTAGTGGGGTGTAAATTATTGGCCAAGTCATTTGTGATTAATAAAGCATGAGGTGTAAGTTGCTCAACAACTTTTTAATAAAACTTTCATACAACTTGACAATTAGTTAAAATGGTAGAGGAACATGCATGATATCTGAAGGCAAAATTTCAAACTGCTAAGAGTAACACCATGTAGAAATCTGAGAGGACAGTCCAAGACAAATTCCATCTCTAGCAAATGTGAGTACTAGCCTAATTCTTTAACATGTAAGTATAAAGACTACTGGATTCTAAGAGATTAAAAATTTCTTGTCAAAGTAATGAAAATCTCAACTTCTTTGTTGCCATTTCTCATATGCTTCATGCTTAAATTTCTGCATAGTTAAGTGAGGTGTGCTGTTGTGTTTCATTTCATGTATGGAGAACCAGTTCTAGTTATTGAAAATTCAAGGTACCGTGAACAATGCTGCAATAAACATGTATGTACAGGTATCTTTTTCATGGAGTGATTTGAGTTCCTCCGGGTACCCCACATATTTAAAATTTGAAAAAAGAAGATTCTGGGTAATTTTTCATTAAACAGAAAAGAAGTGCAGCTTATAAGAAAGACATGTCTTTAAAAGTGTCTATTCTCTTAAGAAAACAACATTGTTCAAATACATTGACACTAATTAGCCTAGTTCTTGCCTTTCATGTCTTCTGATCCTGAGGCCAAAGCTCATGGGGCTGATCCATGTGGATGTTGTTATTTCAGCTGGGAAGCATGAGTTCTTGCAGCAACATCTGTGGGTCCAAGCAGGCACAGGCTGCCACTGAGGGTGGGTACCAGCGCTATGGAGTCCGATCCTACCTGCACCAGTTTTATGAAGACTGTACTGCCTCAATCTGGGAGTATGAGGATGATTTCCAGATCCAGAGATCACCTAACAGGTGGAGCTCAGTATTCTGGAAGGTAAGGATAGAGCATGTAAACTCATGGGAATGTAAAAATTATTGAATATGGTAAATACTGCAGCTATAGAGCACTGAGAAGTTTGGTACTCTGTATGTGTTCATCACTCCTGGTGAATCCTAAATGCAGTTTTCTTCCCTACAGAAAGGAGAATCTAAATATTTAGCTGAAGAAAAGCCTCTAAGCACAACATAATTATTAATGAGCAATTTAAACCTAAACAGACTCAATTGCCATGTTAATTATTATTATTGCTACTGTTAATAATGTGCCACTAGATTCACTAACTGCAAAGTCATCCATAGGCAAAACATTATATTCTTTCGGCTTCCCTTACAGGGTTGGCAAGTATTATTTGACAAGTTGCAACAATTATTAAAAAGAAAAAACTAAGTATTTAAAGAGATTTTAATGCTGAGATATAGTACAGTGATTAATATACCAGCTCTGCCTCTGCCAGGTAAGTGATGATGAGACTCTCTAATGAAGGAACTTCATTAGAAAATGCATTTAGTCATTCAGCAGATAATTAGCAAGCACCCTGTCTGTGACAAGAGGGTTCAAGTACTGAAGATTAAAGTGGTAAATAGGAGGAAAAAAAAGTAATCCCTGCCCTCATGAAACTTACAGTCTATCATGGGAAACAGATTGAAAGCAAAGAAATCACATGATAGAATGTTAGGTATTGATAAGTGCTAGGAAGAGAAATGAATGTGGATAAGAGGACAGGGCGTGATAGAGATGGGTATTTAGCAATGGTGATGATAGAAAGTCTTTTAGAGAAGATGCCATTTGAGCAAATACCACCGTGATCTGAGAGTACAAATCACAAAATTATCCACCTGAAGGTCATTCTAGGCTGGACAAATAAGCTTTGGAATGGAAACAAGTTTGGTGTGTTTGAAGAAGAGCAAATGGTCCAGACTGGTTGGAGTGGAGAGAAAAAAAGGGCAGGCAATGAATTCAGGAAAAAGAATGGGGCACAGACGATGTATGTAGAGCCTTGTAGACAATAGTAAGGGCTGGGTTTTTCCCTTGAGAAATGGGGAAAGCCACCTGAAGATGTCCAGCAGAGGAGTAATATGATCTGACCAGTAATTTATCAGGATCACTCTGGCTACATACAGAAAATAGATAATAGAAGGACAAGAGCAGAAGCAACTGGATTAACTTAGAAGCTGTTAAAGTACCCAGGCCAGAGAGGCTGGTGGCTTAGACTTGGGTCGTATTAGTGGAGATGGTGAAAAGTAGTCCTATTTAGCAGAATATGCTGATGAATTAAATATGGGTTATGAGATAAAAAGAAGTCAAGCAAGACTCCAAGACTTGCAGCCTGGGTTATTTCGTGAATGATGCTATAATTTACTAGGATGGAGAATACTGAGAAAGGTGTGAGATGGGTGGGGAACCAATTATTTGACTTTGGCCATGTCATATTGAAGATACCTATTAGGCATCCAAGTAGAAAGCTCTAGTGGCTAAATATACCAGTCTGCCACACATAAATTGGGAGTCATTGACACACAGAATCTCTAGAAGGCACCAGACTGCTGAATGTATCCAGAAAGAGAGTATAGACATAGAAGAGAAGAGGACATTGGGATGTTCCAACATTTAGAAACTAGAAAAGGAGAAGGCTTCAAGAATTGATACTGAGAAGATGCAGCCTTAGATAAGGCCTAAGTCTCCTCCAGCTCTAACATTCTGGATTTCTCCCAAAAGATCTCAAATTTTTTACATTGACATGGACACAAACTCACAATTTATTGGCAATATAATGTAATGAGGTAATAAAGCATGATAATTATGAACATGGATTCTGACTTCAGACTACATGAGTTCAAATCCCAGTTCTTTCATTTAAAAGCCTTTAACCTTGGGCAAATTAATTGGTCTTAATGGGCCTCTATCAGGGATACTTATAGTACCTACCACATTAAAGTTGTGTGAATTAAATGAGATAATATTTACAAAGAGTGTAAAACAATATCTGGTATGCACTCCGTAGGCATTAGTTGTATTAGTTACTATTACTTGATGCTGAATGGAGCACTGAATTCTGAAATAGAAATAAAGCAGGAAATCCAGTTAATGAATAAAGTAGAGAAACACTGGTTGTTAACATGGATCACCCAAGACCTGTGTCAATTCAAAATCATACGATTGTCACATACTCTGTATCAGGATTTTTCAAGTCAGCGTACTTGCCCTGTAGAGATCTCACCTCTGATGAATCCTTGCTGGCCTGGACCAATGAGATACATAGCCAAGCCTGGTACATCTTGTATTTACACAGATGAGTGGGTGGTTGTTTTCCTACTTGTTAAAAAAAAATGTTTGTCTGAAATATCTATTGTGCCAAGATCCTAAAATGCCACTGACATGAAAAATATTGTAAGCATTCATGGAGATCTGAAGCACTAGTTGTTATGTAATTTGTGAAGTTGTAAACCCTCCTAGTAAAACATAGTTATGGATTTAAAACAAAGTCACAATCAGTTGCCAGCCCACAATTCGGATTTCAATATTTTTCCCTTCTATTTTACATAAATAAGATTCAAAAATCTTAATTCCCCATTGTGCTGGGCCTACTGCAGACAAAAAAAAAAACAGGCAAAAGTTTATGGCCTCATAGAAATTTTATTCCAGCAAAAATCTAAGTCCTAAATGCATAGCCAAACCATGAAACACAAGAAGTGTCAAGCTGAATACCCTAAGAATTCACTGTCTTGAAGATTTCATCTCTAGCAAGGGAAAAAGTAGCTGTTCTTGGATTTTCTTCTAGGAAATATGAGTTATTTTCAGTGGGTTTATGAAGTGCTTTTCACCAACACAGAAAAAGGCACTGGTTGTGCTGATGTTTCTGTTATGGTTCTTTTTTTATGTGTTTTTGTTCATTCAAATAGTGTCTGTGGATGGTCTGAGTTGCTGGCTTTCCCCTTCCCTGCTTCCACTGTAGTGCTGCTAAGGCCATGTTGGTCTCTTGCTGGGATCTGTGCTTTGGTTGGGCTCTGCCTTTGAGCCAGCTCCTTAGTAGTAGGCAGCATGGAAAGAGTTAATGAGGACACAGATTAGAATCAAATAGGTATGAGTTAGAATCTTCACTCTATCACATGCACCTACATAACATCTTCCTCACAGTGCTATTCCTTCTTTCTATATACATGTACTGTTCACCATGCACTAGGCTACATATAAGACTCTAGGATTCTGATATGAATAAGATGCTATTCTTCACCTCTGAATAAACTATAGCCATTGATCTGAAGGAGTTCACACTCAAATAGGGGAGGTGGATATGTTCACAGATTGTTGCAGGGCAATGTGCTAAATTCTCCCCTGAAAGTAGTCACAGTGCTTACTTGGAGCATGAGGTTAAGGGGGTACAGGGGAGTGGGTATCTGATGCAGGCTGGTGAAGAAGTGTCTCCACAGAGGAGGAGGTCACATGTAAACAAGCAGGAACAGGGCATCCCGATAGAAAGAAAAGTACTGCAAAAGCTGAGTCATGCAAGAGTGTTCACTAGACTGCAAGTAGTTCAGTATGCCTGAGGTAAATGTTTAGAAGTTGAAGGCGTCAGAAACTGAACTTTGGAATGCATACAAGAACCACATCACATAAGACTTTGAAAGGATGTGTAACAGAAATTTCTCCATATCCTTTCGGCTTGATTACAATAAGGGAGTAAGATATTAATTCTAGGCTTTTGTGGGAGAGATGTCTCACAATCAGGTGCAAACACACACAGATACACATGCACAAGTGCTACACACGTTCTCTGTGCCTCAGAGGTCCTAAGTTACTGCACGGTTGTCTCAGCCACTCCTAATTTACCCCAGTGACTACAGCTGGTGCTATCTACAAAAATCTATATGCCATGATCTCACCTGCCCCCTGCCACCCATTGATACTGATCCCCAAAATCAAACAGGCTGTGGTGATAACATTATTTCTCATCCTTGCATTTGACCTTGATTAAGTCTGTTGCCACTTTATTGTCTATGCAGCAAACACCCTCATGTGCTGGTATTGAACCACTGGGAGCAGTCTTCACACCCCCAATAATTGTTACCTCAGGGTTATTCCACTTCTTATCTTCTCCTCAACCTATATCGGAAACCTATGTCAACCCATGTCAGAGAGTATTCCATGATGTGTAGGTACAAGGCAAAATGCCTCCTTCATAGCCCTACTAACTGTGATAGTGACCCTATCTCTCTCTTTCTTTTAAAGATCCAAGTTAACTGCCTCCTATCTGTCCTGACCTCTCCAGTTCCCTTCCAAGTCAGAGTTTAAACATCCTAGATTTTTCTTCCAAAGTTTTACTAGATATTAAGGGGCTGGTTTAAGACTAGGAGTTGGTTTTATATTAAAGGAGTAATAAAAGATTTTTTTTTCTTCCTAACTGACAAATCAAAGTTGTATGTATTTATCATGCACAACATGTTGTTTTGAAATATGTATACGCTGTGGCATGGCTAAATCAAATTAATTAACATATGCACTATTTCATATACTTATTCATATACTTTTTGTGGTGAAACATTTAAAATCTACTCTCTCAGCAATTTCAAGAATACAATACATTGTTATTAACTATAGTCATCATGTTGTACAATATATCTCTTGAACTTATTCCCTCTATCTAACTGAAATTGTGTGTCTTTTGACCAAAGTCTCCCTAATTCCCCCCTCCTCAGTTCCCCAGTCCCTGGTAACCACATGTAAGTGAGATTATGTAGCATTTGTCTTTCTGTTCCTGGCTTAGTTCACTTAACATAATGTCCTGTAGCAGACTACTGAGAAGAGAAGCTGTGTTTATTTTTGTTTATAGAAGATTTCTCAGATGGCCTTTGAAAGACGTACAAAGAAGGATGAGAATAGCAATGGGGATCATCAGGATGCTGTTGCAACACCCTGGGCAAGATATAGTAATTGCACAATTAAAGTAACTATAGTAGACAGGAAAGAAAAGATTCAATAGATTTTTATAAGATAGACTCAATAACATTTAATTATCCACAACTATGACTGTGAGGAAGGACTCCATGAATGCACAGATAGGAGGATCACAAATAGAAATATTGGAAAGGAAGTCTTATAGTACCACTTTGAATATTTTGAGTTTCAGGAGCCTTTGTGACATGTTTGTGTAGATCTTTCCATTGGTTGTCAGAAGTAATCTAGAGCTCAGTAGAGTGATTCAGGCTGGAGTTGGGAGAATTGGAACGTCTTTGGTAATAGGTGGGAGTTAGTTGAAACTAGGCCTCCAGATTAAACCCTACAGAGAACATATCGAATAAGAACTGGAGGCCAAGGATGGAATCTTGAGCTGGGCGCATTGACTCACAACTGTAATAATCCCAGCACTTTTAGAGGCTGAATTGGGAGGATCGCTTGTGACCAGAAGTTCAGGACCAATCTGGGCAACATAGTGAGACTATATCTCTACAAAAAAAATTGTAAAAATTAGCCATCAGTGGTGGTGCACACCTGTAGTCCCAGCTACTCAAGAGGCTGAGGCAGAAGGATCACCTGAGTCTAGGAGTTCAAGACTATGGTGAGCCATGTTTACCTCACCACACCTGCCTTGGTGTCAGAGTGAAACTTTGTCTCTAAAAATAAAAAAGAATGAAATCCTGGAGAGCACCAACAATTTATGAAGAACATCTGGCAAAGCAGGTTGAGAGTGAGCTGTTTAGAGGGAGAGATATAAACAGGAGAGAGTGTGTGTCAGAGATAACCGTAGGAGAGGGTTTCAAGGAAGCAGAGTGTTTAATATCAGTGATTGTAGAATATTTAAGTGAAATAAGGAAAGAAAAATCACATTGGACTTGATGATTAAGAGGTTCTTCATGACCTCAGAGAAGGCAGTTTTAAGGAAATAATGGAGGACTAA
This sequence comes from Carlito syrichta, assembly GCF_000164805.1. NCBI lineage: Eukaryota > Metazoa > Chordata > Mammalia > Primates > Tarsiidae > Carlito > Carlito syrichta. The sequence goes on along the minus strand of NW_007255795.1, from coordinate 190,916 downwards.
ACTTAACTGTCAAGGGTAGGAATCATTTGTCAAGATGGTGGCAGTAGAATGTGTTTATGAACTGTAGGAAGGTGTCTCTCTAACATGGAAGAGTTAATATGGCTTCTCTGCCCAGGTGAAAGAGTGGTAGGAAGGCTGTGTGAGGTCAGGCATGAGGAAGGATCTAGATCCTCACATCAGGCATATAGAAGGATCTAGATCCTCACCAGGCATTGTTCTTGCCTTGAAAATCTCAGAGGCAAGGAGAGACAGAGGGCTAGAGGACTAGAGTCTACCCAACTGCTGGCAGATGTCACCACTCAGAGCCCACATCCTGCTAAAGAGAGGTTAGCACAGCCCTCAGGACTGATGAAGAAGAAAAGACCCACCTTCACTCCTGATGTGTTCTCCTGAATTACCTCTCGCCCAGATGGCCCTTTCATGTGCTGCTCCATCCAGCATTCCCCACACGCCACGCTGTCCTTCCCTGCCACTGCGGTTCTGGCTTCCAACAGTCATCACTGCCTCCCCTCTGCCAGAACAGCTGCGTCGTGCCTACTGCCAGCTCTGTCTCTTGGAGTAAACTGCATTTTCAGACTTCATCAGCTCACTGAGATACCACGAAGGGGATGTTGGTCAAAATAACAGCAGTCTGTGGCCTGTAGTCCCTGCCAGCAGAATTTCTGGAATCCAAGTCCTCCTCCCTATCCAATCCTTTTCAGCAGCAGGGACTGGAATTTCATACTCTTCATAGCCAAGAGAGTCATCAGAAGTCACGACACCAAAACTGTCCTTGCTGCTGTGTTGAAGACTTGCCATGCTCTGGAGAGGCCCTTGTCTCTCACCACTGGGACTGACCTCACCACCTCAAGGCCCCAGCCTGAATGAGGACCCTCCCAGAAGCATTCCAGCTGTTCTGAATGGCCCTAAACAGGACGGCTTTTCTTCCTCAGACCCTTAAACAACCTGTGTTGCAATGTGTTTACTCTCTCAATTTAATAGAGCACTCTTTCTCTTAGACCTAAGATCACTTCAACTTAGAACTGTGTCCAGAGACAATTTTTATGGTACTGTTCAGAATCACTCCCAACATTTGTATTCCTTCCAGTACTCCAACATGGTATCAGGATTAAGTTGATGTATCTCAATTGCTCTCCTTGTCTCCATTATGGTCTCAAAGAAGTTAAGAAACAGCCTACTCTTGATAGACTCCTTCACACCTGTCATCCCAAGCTCTCCCTCCTATGCTTAAACAGGTCTGGAATCCTTCGACTGGCACGTCTCTTAGACAGCCTCGATATTTTACACTGATGTTATCTCCACAATCTTTGGGGTTGGCTGTCTCTACTCTGTCCTCCTAGCCATGGAGGACAGGCCTTTCTCTGATACTCCAACATAAATAGGAAGAGGACGAAGGCCAGCCACTTTCCAGTTCAGAAAGTGAGCAGGAGTTCTGCCATCTGCAAGCCACAGTTTGCCTTTTAGCTTCTGAGTGATAGTTCAGGAGTGGATTTCCATTGAAAACACTGCTCAGCTGAGGAGCAGACTGCTCTGAGAATCAATCACCTGGCTCTGTGTTCAGCAGTCTGGTGGTTTTTAGTCAGTCAGTCAGGGCTATGCTATTTATTGAGCAACAGGCTGGAATAGGAGCCGCGGGGAGGAAAGACAGAAACACAAGACACAAGATTGGTCTCACTTGCTCTTCAGAATTTCAGAAACTAAGACAGATACATTTTTGCTGCCTTCAGTTTTTGAGAATTAGTGCCAGTTCTCCAGGAGGGAGGTAATTTAGTGACGTAGGAAGCACATCACCATGGATATTTACATTTATTTGGTTTGTGCATTCAGAATTTTGTGATATGAGTCATTTTCTAAAAGTTATAAATAATGGTTAGTGTTGGAAGGTAAATGTATTTGCCACCATTTTTAGAAAAATGTAGAAAGCAATCCAAAATGTTGTATTTTCCAGCACAATTTTCCCTGTGGTGCTTATATCTTATATAGAATAGCTTTTATTTTTTTCTGAAAACATCCCATTCCTTCTTTTTGTTTGTTTTTCAGCTTCTTTATAATATTAAAGGAAAATTGTTCATATACGGGTGTTAAGCTCCTTTGAAGTTCAAATAAAAATGATAGAAAGAAATATATAAAATGTAACTGGTAGAGTCTTGTGGGTAGAAGAAAAGTTTGGGGATGGAAAATGTCACACACATCTGGATTAGAACCTGGTCATACCACCTGCTATGTATGGGACCTTGACTTTTTACATTTCTTGGACCCTATAAACTTCAGGTTTATTATAGATGAAATGGAAATAAAAATACCTACCTTTCATAAGATTCTTGTGAAGATTAAATGAAAGGCACAGGTATCACTATGCCTAGGTTATAATAGATATTTAATAATACTAGTTCTCCTTTTCCTCCTTTTGCTAGGGTGATAGACCTGTAAATATGTTTTCCTTCTATTAGCCAAACCTCCTTTATTGTGCATGAGCCCTAATACTTAATAAACAAATTAATTAAATAAATATACCATTAGTATTGAAAATTAAATTGCATTATGTATCTAGTTATTTTCCCAACCTCACTATTTAACTAAAAACAATTAAGAACAGAAGGAAACAAAAAAGCGTTTAAAAAACAACTATATTAGCTATTCCTTATTCCAAATTCTGAGTAATTGTTGTAATGTTGTTACCAATGTGGCATAACAATTTTATAAGAGGTGTGTTTCAAAATAATAATAATAGCTACTTATTACAATGTATTACTTCGCCAGATGCAAGGTTAAGTTCTTTCATGCATGGTTTCATTTAGTCCTCACAGCAACTCTCTGAGGCAGGTAATATTATCGTTTGTCATTTTATAAATAGGGAAATTAATGACAAGGGCATTTAAGTAACTTTCCATCTATGATTCAAGTGCTAGATGGCAGTGCTAGAATCCAAGCTCGAGTCTGTTTGTTCCAAACCTGAGCACTTCAATCACCAAATGGCATATCACTTTACATCTTCAGTGTGTTACATTTCATTAGAACTTGAGCGAATGCAGTTTAACCTCCATCTGCTACTCTGAACACTTCTTAGCATCTATACAAGTAGAGCCCAAATAGCTACATGTGAGAGGAGAAAGAGACTGGTCTGGGGATCAGCTCTATGGTTTCTAGCCCTGCCTCTGCCACTTGCTGTGGGCTTGCTGTCCATCTTTGGGCCAATGGCATACCCTCTCTGAAGCTACATTTCCTTACCTATGAACTGGCAGTTAGGCTTCCTTCTCTGCTTACCTGGAAAAGAGGTGAGTAACAAAGACTATCAATGTCCTCCAGCCTAAACTGCCAGGACCATACCCATATATCGAACAAGTTGGATTTCTTACTCATAACAGTGAGATAGAATGGCGTAGGAGACTATGGGACATTTCACTAGGATAGTAAAAAGGAAATATTACAGGATGTGGGCTTTGGCTGGATGATTTGGGCTAGGGTTCAATGAAGCAAGAGTTAACTCTGGATTGTCAGGAATACTATGATTTGCTATCTTGCTATCTTAATAAGTCTTATGTATAGGGAGGACAGACTAGAGTAAGACTAAGGCCGTAATGGAGAAAGAAGTAGCAGTAATGCATACTAGCCAGAGAGGGGGCCTTTGACATTTTAGGGTTTGCACAATGGCCTTGATTTTGTCTGTGCTTAGACAAAATTATGAAGGTGCATTGTTTTGTTCCCCTCATCATGGTCACAAAATGAGCATGTGATAATGTTCTGTGAGACTGTGCCTTGTGAGTTTCTAGTCAGTTTCTAAAAACATCAAGGAGCGGGGGTAGAGTCAGGCCAACTCCCAGATATCAGGGCTTCTTTTCTCTTTCTCAAAACCAAATGAGGCTAGGTGCAGTGGCTCATGCCTGTAATTCCAGCATTTTGCAAGGCCAAGCAGGAGGACTGCTTGAGCCCAGGAGTTCAGGACCAGCCTGGGCAACATAGTGAGATCTCATCTCTACAAAAAAGCAAAAAATTAACCAGGGATGATGGTACACACCTGTAATCCCATCTACTCAGAAGGGAGGCTGGAATGGAAGGGCTTAAGCCCAGGAGATCAAGGCAGTAGTGAGTTGTGATTATGCCACTGCACTCCAGCTTAGGTGACAGAGTGGGACCCTGTATCAAAACGAACAAAGAAAAACGGCAAAATGAGGACCATGTAAGCAAAAGAAGGTTTTTTCAACTACAAAGCACTGTACAAATAAAAAATACAAGACTCTATTGCAGTTTTGGGTTGGCATTAAAATCAGAAAGGTCTTCCTTTCACCTTTTTTAACTGGAAAATTAGGTAGGTGTTCCTGCAAATATGGGGTTCCTGAGCACAGTTGGAGTAAGAAACAAGATAAGTCCTGACATTAAGGACTCAGGGGAAAGCTGAAACACCTTTCTTATTCTATCTTGTTTTATTGTTATCTTTCTCTAGGTCGGACTCATCTCAGGTGCAGTCTTTGTCATTCTTGGATTGACTGTTCTGGCAGTGGGCTTTCTTGTGCCCCCCAAAATTGAAGCATTTGGTGAAGCTGATTTTGTGATGGTTGACACACATGCTGTCCAGTTTAATGGTGCCCTAGACATGTACAAGCTGGCAGGAGCCGTTCTCTTCTGCATTGGGGGCACGTCCATGGCGGGGTGCCTGCTGATGTCAGTGTTTGCAAAAAGCTACTCCAAAGAAGAGAAATTCCTACAACAAAAGTTTAAAGAGCGAATAGCAGACATCAAAGCCCACACCCAGCCCATTACAAAAGCTCCGGGCCCAGGGGAAACAAAGATTCCAGTCACTTTGTCCAGGGTTCAAAATGTCCAGCCTCTATCGGCAACCTGAAACCTTTTCCACCCAGGTCCTCCCTGTCTGATTTACACACATGATTAAAAAGAGCAGGCCCGTGATTGAGGTGATGAGAATGTTGACCTGCCCCAGGGCTTTGTTCAGCTGTGGGCAGCGTTGTGTGTGAACTCACACTCGCTCAGTTCAGGTGGCTCTGGTGGAGGCTGTACCATGTGTCAACCTGTACAGCTGCCAACCTGTGCACCTGCATCCACCTGCTTAGGACAGGTGCTTTTGTGTGCCCCCGGGAGTACTCTGGAACTCCTCTTTCATATATTGTGACTTTGTGTGATCTTCCGTGCTATTTGAAAGTTCCAAACAGTTTAGACCAGCCCCTTGACAGCTGACATGTTCCATTTTATTTTCTAATCGTGTTTTTTCTAATCTGTCCTGTGTGGTGCTGTCTTCCATTCCTGTCTCACTATGTGTAAGATCTTGTCATGTGTGTTCATAGAAACATGGAATTCTCTGATTTTTGACCCTAATAAGAGTCTTTTAACCATATCTTGACAGAGATTCCTGAGACTGGATATAAAGTTATCAGTAGTGGCCACAAATCTTTTTGTTTTCTCCAATGTTTCTAAAAAGCCAAAATTGCAACATCAGAATCTTGGCAAATAAATTAATATTAGAAGTATCTACTTATGCAACACCTGAAAACACTGAATTAGAAACCAGGAAAACCAGTTTTCTACATGATTTTGGTGTGATTTTGGTGTGAACTGTGTGATTTGGGGAAATCATTTAACCTCCTAGGCCTCAACTTCCCCAACTGTATAGTGGTAGTCCTGGACTGTGATATATGAGAACCTTCCCTGCACAAACATCTGAGATTCCTTCTTTGCCATGTGTCATTGAGTCTTTCTCCCATGGATGTTTATGATGTTTTTGTGACTCTCACTCACCACAGTGGAATTCTCTCAGAATCTTGGAAAGTCACTGAGTCAGCAGTCTTCACTTAAATATCCAACCCCAGCAGTTTGTACAATGCTATCATATTTTTTATAAAGACTAAAGTAAGCCATCCTCAAATAAGAAACACCTGGATAGATATTAACCTTTGAAGGGGTTTTCATTCTCAAGCAAGATGCTTTATTCTCCAGCAAGATGTGCATCTCATTCCTTACACTCTCATTTAATCTGTGAATTTGAATTAGACTGAGAAAAATGGAATATGTGACCTTGGTATTCTCTCAGAATTGTGCCACCTTAGAGTTCTGTCTTTTTTTTTTTTTTTTTTTCTTCCTTCACTGGATAAATAAAATATATGAACAAGCAGAACCTGAATTGCATTGTCATTTCTTCAGTGTGGTTATTTTCTCTCCAACATGTAATTTTCCATTCTGAGGTTGAATAAGCTCTGATGTTTCCCTGGGTAAATGGAAGAATAAATGAAGCAATTAGTGCTCTTTGTGCAAAGTGTTTATTTTGGAAAGTCCAGCATAAAACAGAGGGCAAATCAGCATCCTCAGCAAGGATCATTGGCCAGATTTTGAAGAAATCGTTCCAGCTTCCTCAGGTTCCCTACCTTCCTGTGGCAATACCATGTTAATTTTATCCTTTGAAGACTTATACAAGCTCCCAAGCATCTGTTCAAGGTAGCATTGTTTGAAGCTTTCCATGCTTGCTTCTGTCTTGCGAACCCATGAATCTTTGAGGAAGAGATTTGACTTGTAAAAGGCTTCACAATGAAAAATTATGACTGGAGAGCTTGGAAACTTTTAGGTACAAGCATGAGAGCAACTATTTAAAAAGTAGCTCTATTTCTCAGATGGAGGCTTGAAAGAAGCCAAGATGGATCAAGTAGGAGCTGGATCTGAAAGAAGGATCCAGCATACCCTGTCTTTTCTGTTCAACCGGGTTTAATGAAAGTGGATATTTGTAAGAACCTTCCAAGCCCGCCAGGGAGGGACTGGGGGTTTTGTAGCAAAGCAGAGGGAGAGGGATGACTGGGATTAGGAAATACAGTGTGATATTTGGAAAGAATGAAGGTCATGTGCAATCACAGGGTGGGAAGCTGTGGATTAAAGATTTTTTTTTTTTTTGAGTTGGAGTCTTACTCCATCGCCCAGGCTGGGGTGCAATGCCTTGCTCACGGCCACCCCAGCCTCAGTCTGCTGGGCTCAGGTGATCCTTCTGCCTCAGCCTTTCAAGTAGCCGGAACTACAGAAGCGCACCACCATGCTCGGCTAATTTTTTGATTTATTGTAGAGACGAGGTCTCACTGTGTTGCCCAGGCTGGTCACAAACCCACGGGCTCAGGCAATCCTCTTGCCTCGGCCTCCCAAAGTGCCAGGATTACAGGCTTGAGCCACTGCACCCAGCTGACTAAAGGTTTTCTGAAGCTGTTTGGGGGCCTGAGTCGGGTAGAGATCCCAATGGTATGGCCAACAGGAATGGTCTTAAAATCTTTGTCCCAGCCTGATTGTTTTCACTGAACCAGTTCTTCCTTTCAGTATTGAAACTTCTAAAGCAAAGTGAAACCATATACCTACGGAGGGAGCCGGGAGAAGATGCTGAGACAGTAACTGGAGAAACATAGCAGAGGGTCCTGGCTTGGAGGTCAGGTACACATAGACACCTGGAGTTGATAGAAACCTTAGATAATATGGGCCCACCCCAGGCAGAAGTTTCCCCTATCCCTTCGTCAACACTTATGTGTTTGCTTGGGCTTCTCCAGTGATTGGACACTTACTGTCTCACAGAGCAGGTTGCTACATTTTATGACAGCTTTGTGATTAGAAAACCCATCCTCATGTCTTTCCCAAACCTGCCTTTCTATACTTTCCACACATTGAATGAAATTCCATAATTCAAACTTACCTAGAAATCTAACTCTCTTACATAAGACTAATTAACCCCTCCCTTCACTCTAGGCTACATATTTTTTCATTATTTTCGATGTTGTCACCTCCCTGGTTGTCTTCTTCAGAGAGACATTTCTATATATCCTTAATGTTCCTAATTTGTCCATTCCACCTGTTAAGTGGGACCTCCAGAAGTTTTAAAAATTATGTATGTAAGAGAGTCCATAACTTCATTAATAGTGTCACTAGGCATACAGTACCTTGAGCCAGAATACAATGACAGACAACTATATAAGCAGCTCCCTCGTAAGTTTTCAAGACCTCCTGGGATCTACCCAGCTCCTTTTCCAGTTTTATTCTGGCAAATGCCCTCGGACCCTGTGATCCAGTCATCTTCAACCACTCTCCTCTATCTAAATGTGTCTGCACTTTTATACCTCTGCTCCCTTGTGCACAATGTGTATTTTCCCAGCAATAACCATCTGCCTAGTCTCTGACTATGAACTCATTGTTCAAGGCCACATCAAGAAATAAAGGCAATAATAATAAGAGCTAATATGTATTGAATGGGAGGCATCACTGAAGTGTTTTATATATATTAATTTATTTAATCCTCAAAAACATCCTATCAGGTCAGAACTATTATGCCCACTTTACAGGGGAGGAAACTGGCAAAGAGGAAAACTCATCCAAGGATAACCAGTAAAAATACCCAGCACTTTGTACAAACATATGTTATCACACTTCTCTATTATAGTGATTTGTTTCTTCCATTAGAAGCTAATCTACTAGCTGCTTGGACACAGAGAGCATATCTTAATGAGTGGTGATCCCTCAGAAGCAAATACATAAAAGCTACATATTACTATTACATGGTCATTTGAAACAATTATTGCTCAGAGCCAGGCAACATGCTGGCACTACTGAAACAAAGGGATGATAAATAGGGACACTAAAGTCTTTGCATACCGTGTGTGTGTGTGTGTGTGTGTGTGTGTGTGTGTGTGTGTGTGTGTACAGAAAAAAATCATGGATTTTCTCGGGAAAGAATAAGACTTAGAGTATGGATATGGGTTCCCCAGAACAAAGATCTCCTCAATGTAATATTCAAATAGAGGAAGACTGGCTAGTCAGATGCCTAGCCCACCATTATGACATTTAAAAGCAAACTCACTGCCGAGTGTGGTGGCTCAAACCTATAATCCCAGCACTTTGGGAGGCCAAGGCAAGAGGATTGCCTGAGCCCATGGGTTTGAGAGCAGCCTGGGAAACATGGTGAGACCTCATCTCTACAACAAATCAACAAATTAGCTGGGCATGGTAGTTCCAGCTATTTGGAAGGCTGAGGTGGAAGGATTGCCTGAGCCCAGGAGGTCGAGGCTCCAGTGACTGTGAGTGTGCCACTGCACTCCAGCCTGGGCAACAGAGTGAGACTCCCACTCAAATAAAAATCAAAATAAAAGCAGCCAAAGAGCTTTTCCCACTAACACAAAGCTATCTGTCATACTTCCCATTCCAGCAAGAAGCCTATGGAAGAATTAAACCTACTTAGTCAAGAGCAGAGTGAATTGTCTCCAGCAGTCCTGAATAAACAGCTTGGTCTTTCATCCTTACATGTGAAACTATGACCAGAATCATCATACATCTGAGGAAAACCAGCACCTTGAAAGAGGATATACTCAGGAAATAATATACTCAACAGGAAACATAAGTATTTTAGAAATCACAGCAGAACTAAAAAAAAAAAAAAAATCTAAGTAGTATCCAAGGAGAAATTACAACTATAAGATAAAAATAGACTACCATAAAAAAAGCAAATCAAATAGTTTAAAATTACAAATTACTGAAAGAATAAGTTGAAAGCATTTCCCAGAAAGTAAATTTCCCCCTATTTAAAAAAAAGAAAAAGAAAAAGAAAAACTAAGACAAAAGGTAAAGATATACAGATTCAACAGGAAGGAAAAGATAACAGAAAAAATAATGGACAAAAATTAGTTAATAAGTGATAAAAGAAAATGTCTCAGGGCTATAGAATACAGAAATCTTCAAACTGGAAGTACCTGCTGAATATTCAGCAATATGAATGGTTTAATTAAAAAGTCAGACAAGTTTTTGTGAAATTTTTGGATGCAAAAGATAAAAGGATCCCAGAGATTTCTAGAAAGAGCAACAGGTCACCTAAAAAATGATTACAAAATCAGAAAATAAACTATGCGAAGAAATCATGATTCAAATATTAAGCATGATTGTGACATGATGGGAAAGAATCAATAAAATATAAGAAAAATGAAGCCACTGAAAATTTGACCTTACAACTAGACACATTTCTATTTCTAGTAGAAAAAAAAACTGGGACTATTGAAACCACAGAGAAAAAAATAGAAATCTGTTGCCCCAGTAGCTCTACAGTAACAAACATTACAAAGCCAAAATAATGCAAACTGTTTATTTGTTTTCAACTTTCAAAGTTAAACTATAGTCAAAAGGAAATACTAAAGTATGATTATAAAATGGAATATATATGTAATAAATCTGATGATGTAAAATTGAAGGTAGGACTAGCAAAATTCAGAAAGCAAAAAGGAAAAGATAAGAGGTGATGAGGCACTAATACCATCTGATTTGATGAGAATCCAGAATAACTCTATAATACAACATCATAGCTTGGGTGGCTTATGAACAACATAAATTTATTTCTCATGGTTCTGGAAGCTGGGAAGTCTGGGATCAAGACACCAGAAGATTTGATGTCTGGTAGGGGCTACTCTCTGCTTCATAAATGGTACCTTCTGGTTGTGTCCTCACTTGGTGGTTTCCTCAGCCCCTTATCAAGGCACAAATTCCATTTATGAAGGCTCCATTCTCATGTCCAAAGGCCCATCACCTAATACTCTCACATTTGGAGATTAAGTTTTCAGTATATGACTTTAAAAGATATCTAAACATCCAATCCATAGCTGTAACTGTCTAAAGTGTACCCAAAAAATAGTGGCTTAAGTTTATAATTTACAATTGTAAAGATAATCCAGTGAAAGAACTAAAAATAAAACATAGCAATGGAAAAAGAAGAGGGAATCAAATGAGTAAATTAAATCATTATGTTTCATTGTAGGAAATCAGTTATTATCTCAGTTAATAAACCAAGAAATAGTAAGTATATTACTTAGGGTTATGGAAGAAAACACTGGAAGAATTATAAACAGCAAGTATTGAAAAGAGGTTGCCCCTGAGGGGCTGGGGGAAGCCAGGGGGGTAAAGCAAGACTATTTTTATTCACGTGGTGAAGAGTAACACAGTCGTAGTCACAACCCTTGCTTCCCTGGTCCGTATATAGGCATTCGCTAATTAGAAGATACTACAACAAAAGACGATAGAAGAATTAATGGATTCCTAAAACAAGGTGTTCTCTAGTTTAAGACTCTGGGAAAACCTCAAAGGAAGTGACATTTAATCTGTGTCTTGAAATATGAGTAGAAGCTCACTAGTGTGATCTTGGTTTAATGAGGGATTTGTTCTTTTTTTGTGAGAAGTAAAGGGAGCAGTGGATGATGGAGGGGGACAGAAGAGCCTTCAAGTCAAAGGCAATAGCATGTGCAAACACAGAGCCAAGGGTGAGTGAAGAATGTTCAAAGAATTATATGAAGCCAAACTGAAGCAGTCCATGAGCCCTTGGCAGAGATTCTGGGGATAACAAGGCCACCAAGTTTTGCCACCAAGCCTCACACCTCCACCGCTAGTTTTTCATATTTTCTAGCAGAATCTGTTCACAGAGAGTGAAGTCTTTGAGTCAGGTTACTTGGGTTTAGAGGTAGTTTGACCAGTTTCTGACTTCATGGCCTTGAGGGAGTTATTTCACTTTCTGAGTTTAGATTTCCTTACTTGTAAAATGGAGGAAGTCATTATAGTCACTCTTAGAATTCTTTCAAGGATAAATTATACTAAATGCAAAACTGCATAATGCCATTTATCACATTACTTGGCACAGATGAATTTCTCAACACATATTCAGAAAGGATGAGAGAGTTTAGTGACCATCATGTAAACAACACCCCCTAGAGTTGTGGAACAAGATTGTCCTGGGGAAGCGGTCTAAGTAATGACCAAGAACAGGACAGAAGAAGTTTGAGGATGGAAGACAGCAGGATAAAGCAGCCATTGTGGGGAGAGCAGGAGAATGAGTCAGAAATGAATACAAAGGCCACAGAGGAGGGTTTCTGTTCTATGTCCCAACCCTTAAGGTGTGCTAGCTTTCTCTCCAGGTCCCTGTCCCTACATCACCAGCTTCAAAATCAGAGGAATTATTTTCCCTTGTCATTTTTCTCACCTCCTGAGAAATGGAGAATATCAGCAGGAAATACTGAGCTTTTGTCAGGATGTGACTGCTAACAAGTGTCACCGCTATATCTTGCCCCTATGCCAATCTTCTATCCACTCTAGGGGAAAAAAGGGGGAGGGTGAAGGGTCTACAACCTGTGTTTTGCTAGAAATCTCTTCCAGAGTACTGCATGATGAAATGGAACTCAGAAATGAAACAATGCAGAAAAAAAAAATCAAAATAGTGAAAATGTGTTTGAGAAATTCATCTTTGCCAAGTAATATAATAAATGTCATTACGCATTTTTGCATTTAATATAATTTACCCTTGAAAGAATTCAAAGAATGACTACTATTACTTCCTCCATTTTACAGGTAAGGGATCTAAGCTCAGAAAAGCAAAATAACTCGCTTAGGGTCTTGAAGCCAGAAGGTGATCAAACTACCTCTAAACCCAGGTAACCTGACTCAAAGACTTCACTCTCTGTTAACAGACTCTGCTAAAAAGGATGAGAAAGTAGCAGCTGCTCATCTTTGTTTTAAATGCCCTAGGTGTCCCAGATTAAACACCTCCTTCACCATAGAGCTCTGCACTTTTACAGGGTGCAGAAAAATGGGCAAGAAATTATTGCATATATTATATATATACACCTATATATTACATGTATACTATATTACATATATAAATATATATGTATGTATAACGCCTACATGGGAATTCAGCCCAAACTGTTGCCAGTGGTAAAAGTAAGATTCCACTGACCTGGAGAACTGGCTAACAAAACATTAGTACAGACTGCTATTTTGATCTTCCCAGGAATTTCACAAGGCCAAATCTGTGGGCTCCTTGAAGGTATGTACCATGTCTCATTCATATTTCTCCCCAGCACAGTATCTTCTCACAGTATCTTCTAGCACAGTATCTCACTCACAAATGCTCAATAAATGTTTGCTGAGTTGAGATGTTTGGGTTCAAGAAACCGCAATCATTGTTCTGACCGACAAGACCTGCTGGTGACCTCCACCAATCCACATGATATAGGCAAGAATCACGTTTCCCATGCAACACCAAGTGCCGTGCATGCTTGGACCTATCCTAATTTGCATTTGTTGGAATTCCTGGAAGTATGATTGCCTCAATACCCATCGGAGATGTGTGCATGTTTAACTGTGTGAGCACAGCCCAACCCCTGACTCTCTCTCTCTCTCTCTCTCTCTCTCTCTCTCTCTCTCTCTCTCTCTCTGAGTCAGAGTCTCACTCTGTCACCTAGACTGGAGTGCAGTGGCATGCTCACGGCCATCCCAGAGTCGACTTGCTGGACTCAGGCGATCCTTCTGCTTCGGGATTCTAAGTAGCCAGAACTACAGGTGCACACTACCACACCCGGCTAATTTTTTTTTTAATTTATTGTAAAGATGAAGTCTTGCCAAGTTACCCAGGCTGGTCTCGAACCCCTGGGCTCAGGCAATCCCTTCGCCTCGGCCTCCCAAAGTGCTGGAATTACAGGCCTGAGCCAACGTGCCCAGCATTGGTTTTGTCTCTTTGCAGACTGTAGAACTTTGGTCAAATCACTACAACTTTGTACCTCAGTTTCCTCATCTATAAAAATTATAATAGCATGTACCTACTTGGGTTGCTGTTGAGGGCTAAATGAGTTAATACACTGAAAGTACTCAGAGCAATGACTTACACAGAGCTAGCACTTAACAAATGCTAATTGTTATTAGCTGGGGCAAAGCCCATTTAGAACACACCTGTTTAGGGCTCTAGGAGAGGCATAAGGCCCCCACCTGCCTTTGTACACATTTGCTTTCACCCTTATAGTCATCCCTAGTGTCTGGTATGAAGTGATTTGGAACCCGCCAGACAGGGCACTGACCTTTTCAACATTAAGTTTAATTAAGACTGGTGAGTAGCTAAAGTGTGATGTTTCATGTCTTTCCATGTAGCTCAGTGAGAAAGATTTATTAACTCATTAAAATGTCGTGTTAGCTATTTTCAGCTACTCAGAATGACTGCAACTTCCAGCCAGTTACTTATCCCAGAAAAGACCCAGAATAGAATCTGACTTTATGAACATCTTAGACTGACATCTGCATCACCAGATCATATTGCTCCGATATTAGAATCAAAAGCTTCGACAAGTGTGAGGGTTGTCATAGACTCACCTGCCTCTAGTGATATACAAAAGGCTGCTGATGTGTCACAGCTAGGTCACACTGGACTGGCACTGCAGCCTACTTGTTTTTCTATGGAATGGAACTGGCCAAGAGGGCTGGGCAATCTGGGTCCAAGGCACCTAATCTCTGCGGTGTGCTATCCTTGCAATCTGAAGACTAACTGCTTCAGTATATCAGCCTCAAGCTCACCCATCCCCCTTTCCATGGGGCCTATCGTACTGTCCTTTATTTCTAAAACATAGCCTCAGTTGCATCCCCATCTGCCTAACCCTAACTCTTCATTCAAGTTGCAAATGCATAGTCTACTCTGAGGAGGCTTGCTTCCATGGAAGAGAGCAGAAATTCCCCAAATTTCCTTCTCACCCCATCCTGCAAAATGTGCCTAACCCTAGAGTGCAATAATAAATTCACACATATTTTCGCATACTCTTGATTCTGGTGTTTTCTGGTTAGATTAGAATCAGTAGAACATATGTATCTAGATTCTTCAAGTTACTAGTTGTGTGACTTTAAACAAATTATTTACTTTATGTCTTGAATATTTCATCAATAAAATGGAGGTAATAATAGTACCCTCCTCATAGGGATCTAGTGAAAAGATGCTTGAAAAACCCCTGTTACACTTAAAGTCCAAATCAAAAACTATTTGTGCCCCCTCAAAGCTATTGAAATTTAAAAATAACCCATATAAGGGGTCCAGAAGAGTATCTGTAGAGTAGCTAAAGAATCACATTAATACTGTCACTGTTGTTCTTGCAACTGTTTATCATTCTTGCAGCTAGTTGTTATTTTGGTTATTGTTGTTACAACCTCCAAGTGGGCAGAGATGCAATCACTCATTCAGAGTGCCAAGCAGAGGTTGATACTTAATAAAGTTCTTTTGATAATGGATAATGATGAGAATAAGAATGAGAGGAGAAAATGCCAAATAAAATCTAGGCTTTTAATAAATTAAGGGAAGCAAAAATGATTTTCCTAGCAAACAAATTTCTAATGCATTTCCACCATCATCTTGAGCTTCCTATTTATTAATACAATTTCCTGCTTTCGAATACTGAGCACTAAACAGGAAATTAGTTTGAGGATGATGCTCTCCAGCCAAAGAGAGAAAAGTAATTTCCGTGGCAAGTAACCAGACACTCTTCCTAGGAAATCTTCAGACGCTGAATATAACAAGCCTGGGCCTTAAAGTAATCTCAGTGGGCTTTAAAGTTTCACTTCTAGAAATGAAGGACAAAATTTTACTTCCTCATCTGAATAATCCAAATCATCACCACAATTTTGTCTCATAGCTGGAGACTGTCAGAAATGCAAAAAATGGCTTGAGGCTGCAGATGGAAAGTGGGTGGCTCTCTGGTGACTCCCTCATTGTGTGAGGGTCACCTGTGTACAGGAACAGCAAGGACAGGATACAAAGCCCTTGTCACACCTGGTTTACCCCTGGCAACTGGAGGCACAGAACTTTGCATGGCAAAGAGTCCAATTACCACTTTATTGATAATAATGATGGCAAGTTTTAAAACTTCACACTAACATAATGTCCAAATAATATGTCCACATACATGCCCACAAGTATGTTGCTAAAAGCCTAACATTTTGAACACTTCACAGATATCTACATTTACAGAATGGAAACTGTCCAGGATACCATTCACATCATATGTGGCTATTCCTTGTGGGCTACATGGGATGGGATCAACCATAATTAAGGTTCAAAGGTAGCCATGAAGACATTCCCCCACATTTTGTATGTAAATAGTTTGCGTGCTCAAAGTTGTGAAGCTTACCAAAGCTAATGTCAAGATGACTAAACAGCAAGTAAAATGATTTTGCTCCATCCCACCCTTGTACACACATATACACACACACCATCCTCATCACCAATACCATCTCTCCTCTTTTAATATGGGACATCCTAAATATTAATGTGCAGCTTTAGTGATTTTTTAAAAGTCGCGCACTTACCAGGTCCAAGATAATACAGGTATAGCAAGACTGGAAATAGGGCTTTGAGGACTATTTTTGTCAATAATGGAAAAGCACCAAGAAATGATCAATTCTGGCACAAAGGTGGGTAGTAGAGAAGCAGAAAGAAACCAGGGAAATTTGCCAGGAGTTTCAAAAGAAGATGCCAAAAACCAAGTAAGAAAGCTAATCATCATAATACCTCACAGCTGCTGAGTGTTTGCTCTGTGCTGAGTGCTATATATACATTTTCTCTTTGAATCCTCACAGGTGTACAAAGTAGCATATTATTATTATTTCTCCTTTGCATAAGACAGAAAACAGAGCCTCGGAGATTTTGAAAGTTGCCTAAGTCACACAGTAAATGTCAAAGTCAAAATTCAAGCCAGGTTTGCCCAACGTCAAAGTTAGTGTACTTATGAACTACAGATAGTAAAAGCAACCAGACATGGAAGAGGAAGACAGCAGAGGAGGTAGCAGGAGCTGGCAAGGCTGGCAATTCTGCAAATGGAGAATTCTGGCTCAAGACAGCTTATAAGTACTCAAGTTCACCTTTGTCTGCCCATGGCAACTGTACTGTTTGAGAGGTCTTAGAAAAGAGTTGCCTAATGCTTAACCAGCACTGGCAATTCCAAGTCCTTCTCACACGTCCACACATATGGTCTCAGTTTACCTTTCCCACAGAGTCTTTGCTGATTTCTCAGATGGAAATGATCCCATTCCTTCCTCTGATTGCCACCTTTATTTTTCTTACGCCTCTTAGCACTTTCTATCTTACACAATAGTTATTAAAATATGTCATCCATTTTGACAAATATTGGTCATCCATCTTCAGACAGGAGAATGTTGAACTTGCTAGTATCCAACTGATATGAAATTGTAGACACAGATGATTCACCATCTTCTTTTATTAAGTAGATTTGGGAAGCATCTGCTGAGTTTAGGACTACGTTTTCCAGTCCCTTACTTATCTAGCTTAAGCCATGTGGTTGAGTCTGGCTAACAGTATGTGGGCAGAAATACTTGTATACTTCATCAACCCTGGCCTTTGAGAAGCACCCAAGCATGTAATTCTCATCTCCCTCTTTTGCCATCTGCTGGCTGGCTATCAATGCGCTGGGCAACCTTGGAGCCATGAGTAAAATGTTATTGTCCTGCCAGCCTAGCACCCTGAATAATTGTATAGAATATAATTCCCCACTCCTCTAACATCTTAACTTTAGGTGAACAAGAAATGAACTTCTTTTATGCTAAACCATTGAGATTTTGTAGTCTTCTGTTAAAATACACCAGAAGAAGCCGGGCTCGGTGGCTCAGCCTGTAATCCTGCGCCTTTGGGAGGCTGAGGTGAGAGGATTGCCTGAGCCCACGGGTTCGAGACCCACCTGGGCAGCAAGACCTCATCTCTACAATAAATCAAAAAATTAACCGGGCGTGGTAGCGCGTGCCTGTAATTCCGGCTACTCGGAAGGCTGAGGCGGAAGGATCACCGGAGCCCAGCAGGTCGAGGCTGCGGTGGCCGGGAGCGGCCACTGCACTCCAGTCTGGGCAACAGAGTGAGACTCCAACTCAAAAAAAAAAAAAAAAAAAAAGTACACCAGAAGAGTATAATTCTGCCACTACTATGTTAAATTCAGGAGATACCAGGTCTGTCTAGAAGTCCTTGATAGTTAACACATATGGCAAGGATGGAGCTACACCTTATACCCATGCAAGGCAGAGAGGTATAAAAGAAAATGAGACCTCTGTCTAAGACGGGGAGCCTCAAACTACAGCCAGTTTATGAATATGGAGTTAGAATCAGTCTGCTCATAGGTTCTTAGAAATAGCACTGAAACAAGAACTTTTGTTTTCTACCCTAGCTTCATGGCAGGAAAAAAAAGTCTATTTAAAGTTAAAATCCAATCCTGCAACATGCAGGTCTTAAATTTATACTACCCAAGTACTTTGGGACTCTCAAATCAAAAGAATGTACATCAAAATTGGTCTAAGAACCATGAAATCTCTAGGGCATTGCCAAAACAAAATGTGAAACCTCTCCAGAGACATTTCCACAACACAGAATATAAATGGTCTCATGCAAGCAAAGAATCCAAAGATGAGCTCACATAAAATGTACAAGCCATACAAGGAATGGAGGTCAGCAGACACAAACAAATGGGAAAATGGACAACCATGGAAGCAGAAGTAATAATTTCCAAAATCTAGATATATATAATTGAATATTTAAAATTAAATATGCTCAAAATTATTAAAATTACAAAAGAAGGGATAGAAAATGTAATGAAAGAATGACCTCTGAACAGACAAAAGAACACATTTGAAAGAAGCAAACAGGGCTTCTAGAAATAAAAGTCATAGTCATTAATCTTAAAAACCAAAGGAAAGAAACAAATAGCAAATTAGATGCATCTAGAGAAAGATTTAGGAAACTGAAGAAAGATCAGAAGTAATCACCCATAACACAGAATAAATATATAAATGAGTAAAAACATGAAAAAAAAAAGACTTAGGAAAAGTATTAGATGTTCATTGTGTATCTAAAAAGAGTTAGGGAAGGAGGGAAAAAAATAGAAGCTTCTGCTTGGCCTTTTCTACTTTAAAAGCTCTTATTCTACAGTTCTAGGGACTAATGTGAGGGTTCTGTCAGCTGCTAAGAATGGTCATTTTGACTACACATTTGAGACTTAGGAAGTGCTCACTGGACAGGTCTATGGGCCCAGTGGATCCACTGTGCTATGAACCTGGGCCAGGACTCTGTTTATTATCTGACTTCTATATGCCTTACTGCAATAGAGTAGGCCATTATGTCACTTAGATCCTCAAGAAGGAATGTCAGTTTGGAATCTGTATCTAGCAGTGTTCAAAAAAGCTAGGTATTGGCTAGGCTTGGTGGCTTATGCCTGTTATCCCAGCACTTTGGGGAACTGAGACTGGAAGATTGTTTTTGCACAGGAATTCAAGACTATTCTGGGCAACATAGCAAGACTATGTCTCTATTAAGTTAAAGAATAAATAAATATATTTTTTAAGCTGGGCATATTCCTTTCCGCAGTGTGTGGTTATCCAGGTAAACAGTTGTAGGTCATTTTGGGGAAGAACTGGAGGAATTACCACACTGTCCATGCCATTCTGTTTCAAGGTCCTTCTCTCTGGAGACCCAGCTTCTTCAGATGATGGGCTCCAGCACTAAAGAGAAGCTCAGTCTAAAAATTAGAATTTTGATTGTTTATTTGGGCAGCTGACCTCAGACTCTGCTCAACCATTCTTTACTCCATTTGAAAATATGTATTAAGCAACGCCTTTGGTCGCTGCTCATATATCTTGCCTTTAGATACACCATATTCTATCAACCATCTTTACAGATCCTACAAGTGAGAGCCCTCTGACTGCCATTCTAATATTGCTGCCCATAATAGTAATTACTCTTTCTTTGCTTCTGATGGTTAAGTGCTATTCTGGAATCCCATCATCATTATTGCGGCTAAAGAACCCAGTTCTCCAACAGCATTTCCAAATTTCTACATTAGCATACAAAGTATAGCCACTACTGAGCTTCTCTGAAATGTTGGTGCTCACCACTACACTGACAAATGGTGTGCCCTCCAATGCTTCCTAACACTTTCCAGTCTTATATGGGAGATTCATTCTAGCAAGCTCACATCAACATGACTTTTAATCCTTTCCTCCATAGTCCACCATGATAGCCTGGCATCTCCACTTCATTTAATTGAGACCATTGCTTTTTGCAATCTTCCAACAGCCATTCCAGCCACATACAAGAGCTGTCTTACAGGTACTTGCTGGGGGATTGCATTTTTTTTTTTTTTTTGAGTTGGAGTCTCGCTCTGTCACTTAGACTAGAGTGCAGTGGCCTCTCTCGGTGATCCTTCCGCCTCAGCCTTCCAAGTAGCTGGAACTACAGGCGCGTGCTACCATGCCCGGCTCATTTTTGATTTATGTAGGGAGGAGGTCTCGCCAAGTTGCCCAGGTGGGCCTCGAACCCACAGGCTCAGGCAATCCACTCACCTCAGCCTCCCAAAGCGCGGGATTACAGGCTGAGCCACCGAGCCCGGCTTAGGGGGATTACATTTTATATCACCAGAGCATGCCCCACATTGACAAACTCTTCTTTATTCAGTTATATATTCTTCCCCATTTGATCCTACACCCTCAAGATTCACTCTAGGCAAACCCCCCTGCTTCTTGCAGGAGGGTAAGCATTGTCTTATAAGTAATCTATCCTCATTTAAGGCCTCTGCATAATCTTCAAGCAAAGGGTAGGGCCTGTATCTTCCAACAAAGGGAAGTGGGCCATTTCTGTAGATCTAATTTGTTCAGAGGAAACTGAAGAAGGTTCAAAGTTCTCAAGTGCATCTACCCAAATAGTCCCATAAGTTTTGGGGTCCTAATCCGTCCTCATGAAGGACCTGGCATTGGCATAGGACAGTCTGTCCTATGAAATGCTAGTTTTGATTTTCAGCTCTATTTGCCTTTGAACGTGGGAGAAAAGAAAAGTTACCAGTGAGGACTTATGAATTTCACACATGGCTTTAAATTGTTGCTTAATAGAGCTGAGCCTGTCAGTTTTCTCTTTAACTCTTAAAATATACTTAGCAGAGTAACTTCATTCTGTAGTCTGCCCTGGAGCTACTATTTCTCCACATACCTGCAAGTACCAGAGACATTGCACCTGCTAGTGCATCATTTTGTGCCTATATACTGTCCCAGTTTGTCACAGGTGAAAATCTTAGCAATCACAATACTACAGCATGCTAGAGACTGTCAAAATTCCACTTACTCCCAGGGATGGGGTATCTGTTACTGTCTGACCAGCAAATTATCTATCTCATAATTTCATCCTAAAAATCTATTTCCAAAGCCCATGCTATTCTGGTACCCCTGTCTTACATTGGCTCCAGTAGATGCAGAACATTAGATGAGGGATTCTTGTATGATTTATTGAGAGATGATTCTTAAGAGAAGTGGGAGAAGTAGCACACAGCAGAGGAAAAAGTACAGCAAGATGTGTCCCAGCCAAAAAAGTAGCTTCAGCCTGATCCCATAGGGAGTTCTAGAGTACAAATTGCATCAGAGTTAGTCTTAACTTGAAGCAAGAATGTTGATTTTTTTTTTCCAGGTCAGTCAGTTGTTGACTATAAGCTATTAATGAAGAGGGGAACCTTCTGGCCAAGCAACTTCTGTCTAACTGAGGGAAATTCTTTGAAGAAAGTCAGTACCCCAGCACCCACTCTAGAGTGATAATTAAGTATCCTTAGGGACAAATGGCAGTCAGGAAGATGGCGGCCGGACAGTCAGACTATGTGAGTCCAGATGCAAGTGAGTGAGTGTATGGAAAATTTTTGTGTGTGCTGGTGAGTGAGTGAGCATGTGAGTGGCTGAATGAGTGAGGGCTAGGGAGGTAGCAGCTGGGGCTCTACTGATGCAGCAACTGGTGCCACAGCTGCTTGGCTTGGAATCTGGTGATTCCTGGGACACAGAAGCTGAGCACCATTTTTTTTAAATCAACAAAACCCTTCCTGGGAAGAAAATTCTGGGAGAGACTGATTAAGTGGGGGCTCATGGGCAAGTGGCCAGGGCACTTTTGGTGCAACAGCTGGTGTTGCAGCTTCTCTGCTTGGCCCCTTGTGCCTCCAAGGTCACAAAAGCCAAGTGCTATTTTTTTTTGAATGATCAAAATTTACCTGTGAAGAAGCGGCAGGGAGAGACAACTGGCTCCAGACTCTGCCTCACCACTGCAGCAGGAGAGACTGCTGGCTCCAGGCTTTGCCTCACCACTTCAATGCCTGGCCAGCCACTGGCAGCAGGGGCTGTGGTAGGAGCCCAGAGGAAGAGTCCCATCAGAGAGGACAAGAGAGACAACCCACCACCATCTTGAAGGTGGGGCAGGAAAATGTTCTGACTTGCTCACCACAGAGATACAGACCCAATCTCTGTGACTGGTGGATCAACTACTCAGGAGTTGATTGTGACCCAGAGGGAATATCCTGAAGGCACGAACTTCAGAGGGACAGGATGAGTGCTGAGTCCCAGTCACCCTATCCCTTACCCTGATCTAGCTGTGGGACAAAAGGTGTTGCCAGAAAAGGACAAGGAAGAATTTCAAATAGATCAGTGGTGAGTTTGGGGCTGACCCAAACCTTCTCCTCCCCAGCAATCCTCTGAATGTCAGACCCACACAGCTGGGTTACAACGGAGAGTGATAACCCAGGCAGAGCCTGAATGTCGATCATAGTAGGTAGACTCCATTCCAAGCTAGGACTTACTGGGGCACCCCCTGCATGTACATACCTGGGGAAGAGACAATTCCACACCTCCCCACCTGTAGGGATCTCCCTGACCATGTGAGAGTGGGAGGGGAGAACTGCAGCCCCACCCACCTCTACTGCCCCCCTCCCTCCCTACTCTGTACACTCGGCAGAGAGTGAAAGAGGTGGAAGCTCTGCAGGAGAGAGCAGATGAGAGGAACAATTAAAGAACCTGCCACAAGAGGGCAGGCTTTTTTTCTTAAATTTTAATTTTTTAAAAAATTTTCTGCCTGTTTATTAGTTCAGCTATTTTAAAAATATTTTTCCTTTCAGCATGAATATGTATGTGAGGGTTTGATCTGTATCCCTCCCCCCTTTTTTCTCTTTTCTATTCTTTTTCTTTCTTCTTTTGTTTTTTTGTTTATGTGTATTTGTGAATGACTGAGTGTGCTTCTTTCAGTTTTTTTATTGTTGGTGGTTTGTTTTTGCTCTTCTGTTCTTCTCCTTTTTTATTTTTTATTTTAGTTTAAGCTATGTGTCAATATATGTGTGAGGGTTCAATCTGAATTCCTTTGTTGTTGGTTTTTTCTGGTCTTTCTCTTTTTCTTCTCCATTCATTTTGTGATAGCCATGTGTGTTTAGTTTTCCTGGTTGTTGTTGATTTTTGTTTTATCTCACTTTGTTATTCCAGTTTGTTTGGGGGGTGTGTGTGCATGTCTGTGTGTGTGTGTGTATTCAATTGTTTTTTGCATTGATTTCTGCTTTCATTATTCTGGTTATTTTTCTCTTTTTAAAAAGTTCTTGTGCATCTTATTTCATTCTTTTCTTTCTCTGTGCTCCTCATTGCTGTCACTGTATCTTGAACTTGGGGGTACACACGTGTACACATTACATCATAATATAGAGTGGTGGTGGGGAGTGGGTCTCAGGGAACATATATAACAGTCAGTGAACATTATAATTTGCAAGTAGTTAGAGTATCATAACTCTCCATCCCCTACCTTATTCAACTTTCAAAACTACAAGAGACAGCAAAACTTCCCACCCACAGTCCTGTTTCAAAATAGAACAAATTCAGAGCCCAGATCAGGGAAGAATACAGGGTTAAGCAAATATCAGAAGGGAAAGCCTCTCCCACAGACACTGAATAAAGGAAATAAAGAGAAAAGCAAGATATCTGTCACAATGAGGAAAAAACCAGTGGAAGACCATAGGTAATTTCAAATGTAACAAAGAGGAAACTCCTGAAAAATCAGACCTTGGTTCCCAAACAATAAAAGTCATCAATGACTGGCCCCAGAATATGACAGGTATTAGAGAATGGTTGGAAAGGGTGAATAAGACTCAAGAAAGACAAGATGCAACACTGAAAGAACTTGTAACAGAGATTTTGGCAATAAAAAAATACTTCATCCAGGAAATAAATAACAAGATGACAAGCATGGAAAGCAGAGTTAATCTAGCCAAAGAAAGAATCTCAGAACTTGAAGAGCAGAACATGGAATTAGCCTGATCTGTAAAAACATAGAAAGAGAACTCAGAAAGAAAGAACAAAACATACAAGAGATGTGCAATTATATAAAGAAGCTGAACCTACTCCTGATTGGTATCCCAGAAGAAGAAAAGGAAATGGAGAACAACTTGGAGCAAGTATTCCAGGAAGTAATCCAAGAAAATTTTCCCATCTCACCAGAAATGTGCCTAGCCAAACACAAGAGATACAAAGAACCCCCCACAAGGCATCAAATGAGAAGACCAACCACTAGACACATAGTAATTTGCCTACACAAAGTAGTCACAAAAGAAAAATTCCTAAAGGCAGAAAGAGAGAAAGGTCAGACTACCTACTGGGAAATACCAATCAGAATAGCAACAGACCTATTGGCAGAAACACTACAAGCAAGAAGGAACTAGAGTCCAATATTCAAAGTCCTAGAAGATACACAGTTTTAACCAAGAATTTCCGTTCCAGCCAAGCATAGCTTCATCAGTGATGAAGAATTAAAATTCTTCCAAGAAATTCAATCCCTAAGAGATCATGTAGCTTCCAGACCAGCTCTACAAGAGACAGTTTAAAAAGTATTAAGCATGGAAGAAAGAAAAAAAAGCATAACCACACACTCCCCAAGAGAACAGCAGAGCACAGAATCCACAGAGAATACAGCACAATAGCAAACTTGAAAGCACACTCATACATCAACCCCAAAACCAAAAAAAAACAAGCAAAGAAAAAAACTTTGTAAGAACTTCATGACAGGGATAAACAATCACATTTTAATAATCAGCCTGAATGTGAATAGACTAAACACACCACTGAAAAGACAGAATGGCAAACTGGGTATAAAACCATGACCCAATTATATGCTGCATCCAGGAAACTTATCTCACCACAAGGGAGACTCAAACTTAAAGGATGGAAAATGAGTTTCCAGGGAAAAGGATCACAAAAGAAGGCAGGAGTCATGATCTCAATATCAGAAAAAACCTTTAAACTATGAAAAATTTTAAAAGATACAAAATGACACTATATAATGATAAAGTTTCAATCTATCAATAACAAAGATCCATCCTAAACATACATGCATCCAGCACAGGAGCACCAGCATTTATAAAGCAACTACTAAGTAAACTAAAAAAAGATACTGACTCTAACATTATTATAACAGGGGACTTGAATACCCCACTAACAGCCCTAGATAGATCATTGAGACAAAAATCAATAAGGAGATCCAAAACCTAATCTTGTCATTCAAACAAATGGACTTAATAGAAACCTACAGATTATTCCACCCAACAACCACAGAATATACATTCTATTCATCACCACATGGAATGCACTCCAAGATCAATCACATCCTTGGCTATAAATCAAGCATAAAAAAATTCCATAACATTGAAGTATTGCCATGCACCTTCTTAGACACAGTGGAATAAAAATAAATATCAACACCAACAAAATTTCCCAAAAGTTCACAAAAACACAAACACTAAACAGCATGATGCTGAACAACTACTGGGTCAACACTGAAAATCAAAGCAGAAATTAAAAGATTCCTGGAAACAACTGAAAATGAAGAAACATCTTACTGAAACCTCTGGGATGTCATGAAAACAGTTCTAAGAAAGAGGAATTTATATCTCTATGAGCACACATCAAGAAAATGGAAAGTTCACAAGTTGAGAGCCTAACAAATCACCTAAGGGAGCTAGAAAGAGAAGACCACCAAAACCCTAAATTTAGTAGAAGAATCCAAATCACCAAAATAAGAGCCCAAATATGAGATACAGAAGAAAAAATATCATAGAAAACATCACCAAAACAAAAAGCTGGTTCTTTGAAAGAATTGACAAGGTTGATGGATCCCCCTAACCAGAATGACCAAGAAAAAGAGAGAAAAAGTCCAAATAAATGCAAAATACAAAAGATCAAATCACAACTGACTCCAAAGGAATACAAAACATTGTCAGAGATTACTATGGACACTTATATGGAAACAAACTTGATAAAGTAAATGAAATGGAGGACTTTCTGACATAAACAACCTTCCAAGGTAGAAACAAGAAGACATTGAGATGATAAATAGACCAATAACAGCCCAGGAAATTGACTCTGTCATAAAAAACAACCTACAAAAAAAAAAAAGCCCTGGACTGGAAGGCTTTCCAGCAGAATTTTATAAAATGTAAAAGGAGGAGCTGATACCAATCCTATTGAAAGTATTCCAGGCAATTGAGAAAGATCAAATTCTCCCCAAATCATTTTATGAAGCTAACATCACTCTGATACCCAAACTGGGCAAAGATCCAACAAAAAAAGAGAACTGCAGACCAATGTCCCTAATGAACATAGATGTAAAAATTCTCAACAAGATTCTATTCTCACTAATAAAATTCAAAAACACATCTCAAAACTCATCCACCATGACCAAGTAGGCTTCATTACCAGGATGCAGGGCTGGTGCAACATTCACAAGACCATAGATGTAAATAAATACATCAGCAGATGGAAAAACAAGAACCACATAATTATCTCATTAGATGCAGAAAAACCTTTTGATAAAATCCAGCATCCCTTCTTGATAAAAACTCTCAAGCACCTAGGCATAGAATGAACATATCTCAAAATAGTAAATGCCATCTATAATAAACTCACAGTCAAAATATTGCTAAAAGGGAAGAAACTGGAAACATTTCCCCTGAAAACTGGAACAAGACAAGGTTGCCAACTATCATCTCTCTTGTTCAACATTGTCAAAAGTCCTAGCTAGAGCAATTAAACAAGAGAAGAAAATCAAGGGTATTCAAATAGAAAAAGAGGAAGTCAAGTTATCCCTCTTTGCTGATATGATCCTATACCTTGAAAATCCAAAACCTGCTTGCACTAATAAAGGATTTTAGCAAAGTCTCAAGGTACAAACTAAATGTGCAAAAGACAGTAGCATTCATTCACACCAACAATAAGAAGTCAGAGAACCAAATAGAAAGCACAATCGCATTCACAATAGCCACACACAAAAATGAACTACCTCGGAATCTTCCTAACCAGAGAAGTGAAACACCTTTACAATGAGAATTACAAAACACTGCTCAAAGATATCCAAGAAGACACGAACAAATGAAAAAATATTCCAGGCTCATGGGTAGGAAGAATCAACATTGATAAGATATCCATTCTACCAAAGGCAATCTACAGATACAATACATTACCCATTAAATTTCTAACATCATTCTTCTTAGACCTGGAAATGACAATTCAGAAATCCATATGGAAACATAAATGACCACGAATAGCCAAAACAATCCTTAGCAAAAGAATAAAAGCAGGAGGTATCACACTTCCAGACTTCAAACTCTACTATAAGGCTACAATAATCAAAACAGCCTGGCATTGGCACAAGAACAGGCATATGGACCAATGGAACAAGATAGAGATTCCAGAAGCAAAGCCTCAACTTCTCAACCAACTCATTTTTGACAACAACAACCACTAGGGAGAGGAGCACCTACTCAGTAAATGATGCTAGAAAAACTGGCTGATCACATGCAGGAGATTGTAACAGGACCCCCTAACTATCACCATACACAAAAAAATAACTCTAAATGGATCAAAGACCTAAACGTAAAACCTCAAACTATAAGAATCTTAGAAAATTCAGGAGACAACCTTATGGAAACTGGAACTGGCAACCAATTCCTGATCAAAACCTTAAGTGTCCATACCATAAGAAATAAGATAGACAAGTGGGACCTCATCAAACTGACAAGCTTCTGTCAACAAAAGAAACCATCCAAAGAACAGAGAGACAGCCCACAGAATGGGAAAAAATATTTGCCAACTGTATATCTGACAAAGGCCTAACATCTAGGATCTACATGGAACTCAAAAGCTCCAAAAAGAAAAAAACAGCCACATTAAAAAGTGGGCAAAAGACATGAATAGACATTTCTTAAAAGAAGATATATGATCAGCCAACAGACACATGAAAAAGTTCTCAGCCTCACTAATCATCAGAGAAATGCAAATCAAAACCACATAGAGATATCATCTAACCCCAGTAAGAATGGCCATCATTAATAAAACAAACAACAGAAGCTGGCGAGGATGCGGAGAAAAAGGAAAACTTCTACACTGCTGGTGGGAATGCAAACTAGTGCAACCTCTTTGGAAGACAGTGTGGCGATTTCTGAAAGAACTAGAAATTGACCTTCCATATGACCCAGCAATTCCCCTTTTGGGAATATACCCAGAGGAACTCCAATAATTCTACAAAAAAGATACCTGCACACACATGTTTACTTCAGCTCTATTCACAATAACAAAAACATGAAACCAACCATGCTGCCCATCAATGCTGGACTGGATAAAAAAATGTGGTACATATATATACAATGGAATATTATGCAGCCATAAAGAAGGACAAACATATGGACTTTGCAGCAACTTGGATGGATTTAGAGTCTATCATACTCAGTGATCTATCACAGAAACAAAGAACAGAATACCATATGTTCTCACTCATAAGTGCACCTTGAACATTTATCATAAACAATAAGAAAGGAACTAGCAGTAGTGCGAAATTGCCAAGGGAGAGAGGGGCACACCTCATCAACAGCAGTACCTGCATAATGAACATTTATATAACCAACCTGAATTGTACCCCACATCTTTAAAATAAAAAATTAAATAAATAAATAAAAATAAAGAAAATTGTAAGCAAAGGATAAAAAATAAAATATCCTTAGGCATGATTCTGGCTGTCTTGGACACCTGTATGCCACTTGCCAATGCAAGAATTTGTCATAATTATACTGACTGCATTAAAAATAATAATCAAATACAACTTTAAAAAACCACTTATAGCATTTGGTGGATGGGGGCTCCAGTAGACTAAAATGGGATCTGGGTGGGGCACAAGGAATACCCTCTAGACACAGCAATTCACCCATGAGTCAATGAGAAAACAGAGAAAACCACAAAAACTGTTTAAAACAAAATGACCATAAAAAGAATTTATTTTAAAACTTGATGTTATGGCTAATGTGGCACACAATGGTAAATTTATTTTTTTTAATTTTTTTTAATTTATTTTTTTATTATGAAGTTGTGGGGTACAGTTAAGGGTTAGGTATACAATTGCGTTTCATTCAGGCACCCTGTTGATATGGGGTGTTTCCCCGTTCCCAGACAGAAACTGTTTGCTACTGTTAATTCCATCTCCCTCCCCCTTATAATCTCAAAAGCATATGTTAGAAATGAATAGGCCAGGCATAGTGGCTTATGCCTTTAATCCTGGCACTTTGGGAGGCTGAAGTGAGTGGATTGCCTGAGCCCAGGAGTTTGAGACCAGCCTGGGCAACTTGGTGAGACCTCAACTCTACAATAAATCAAGAAAAATTAACTGGGTGTGATAGCTCAGCTACTTGGAAGTCTGAGGCAGAAGGATCGCCCAAGCCCAGCAGGTAGAGGCTGCTGTGGCCATGAGCAGCATGCCACTGCACTCTAGTCTGGGCGACAGAGTGAGACTCCAAATCAAAAAAAAGAAAGAAAGAAAAAGAAATAACTAAGCCAAAATGTAATTAGCAAAGCATTCAACTTAAGGAGCTACAGGAAATGCACAGAAAGTAGAAGGAAGGAAATGTTCATAATAAGAATAGAGAAAGATAATGAAATAGAAAAATAAACAATACAGAGGATCAAAAAATTAACTAAAAAAAAAAAATCTGGCAATATTGGACAAAAAAGAGAAAAGCAGATATAAACAATATTGGAAATGAAAAAGAAAGAACATGACTACATTTAGACAAGAGTTTCAAAAGATTTTAAAAAATCATCAATGCCTTTTGGCAAATTAATTAAAATATGAAAGAAATAAACAATTTTTTAGAGAAATATGGATTGCCAGCTTGATTCAATAAAGAGAAAACCTGAATAGACATAAATCAGTAAATAAATTAAATTACAAAAGAAAAAACACATACAATATCAGGATAAGGCAATTTTACAAGTAATCAAACCTCCAAGAAAAAGATGTCCAAATCTACAAACTTTTCAGTGAGTACAATAAAAAAGGAAAGCTTTCCTCTTAATTTGATAAACCTAACATAACCTTAATACTATACTCTGGCCGGGCTCGGAGGCTCAGCCTGTAATCCCGTGGCCTTTGGGAGGCTGAGGTGAGTGGATTGCCTGAGCCCACAGGTTCGAGACCCGCCTGGGCAGGCGAGACCTCATCTCTACAATAAATCAAAAAATTAGCCGAGCGTGGTAGCGCATG
>NW_007255795.1:145764-160742 GCF_000164805.1 Carlito syrichta | reverse complement strand
GCCACTGCACTCCAGTCTGGGTGACAGAGTGAGACTCCAACTCAAAAAAAAAAAAAAAAAAATACTATACTCTGAAAAAAGTATTTAAAAAATCAAATTAGATTAAGTATAAAAATACTAAATATTAGAAAATCAAATACAGCAACATATAAACATGCATATACACATTACCAATTACTATTTATACTAATGTACAGTTTAACATTAGAAAAAAAGTAATGTAACTTACAACATTTAAAAACTCAGTGGAGAAAAATAATAAGAAACTCAATGGATGCAGAATTTCATAAAATTTATTCATAGTTCAGGAAATACCTCAATCAGCATTCTCAAATGAGACACCTCTTAGAAAACTAGGAGTAAAGGACCTTTACAATAAAATTAGCCAAATCTTTAGAAAGACTTTCTTGAAGACAGATAGATAAATGTTCCAAATTTATAAGTAGAACAGGCATCTTAATATTATAAAAACCTAAGCAGTTCTCATAAAAGTCTCAACAGGGTTCTTCATAGAATCTGACAAGTAGATTCTATAAATTTATTTGGAGTAGTAAAGAGCCAAGATATCTTTTGAATTGAGTATGGAAATGCACTCATTCAGACATCAATTCTTCTTATAAAGCTACAGTAATTTAAAAGTGAACTTTTGGCTTGAAAGATCAATAAAACAGAATGAAAACAGATCATCAGGTCAGGAAATCTATGGATAAATCCTTATTTATAGGCCATTTGTCATGAATAATATTTCCTTTCCTATGAATATTTGGAACTTAATAAGCAATCACAAGGAAAGCTAAGTACTTCCAAATTTCTCCCAAGAAATCAGACCTAAAAGTTACAAGAAAAAGAAATAATAAACCATGAAGTATCACATGTCCTTTACTGTTGTGCATTTTCACACATTGTTATGAGCATTTTTTGCATGCTTGCCGATGTTTACAATGTTTTTATTAGAGAAGATGTAATAGCCTGTAATAGTGTGCTTGACATAATAACTCCATTTTGTAACAAATCCTCCATCTTAACCCAGAGATAGGCCCCTGTGTAACCCTTCCTGTAATCATAAGTTGTAACCTTCCTGTAATCACAAGCCCACATTGTTGTTCCCCTCAGTGCTTGGAAACTCCCTAATCGCAAATTCCATAGCTATCTGTACCCTTTCACAACCAAATATTCTGCCAAAAATGTGTAATAACTGTACAGCTTTTGTGGGTTTTGTCTTTATAAACCCCTCACTCTGTTCAGTGTCGAGAATTCTTTGTAGCACTAGACTGCTCTCGACCACTGGCTAATAAAGGACTCAAATTTGACTGTGTGTGTTGACAACTCCTTCCTGGCAACTGGCTATAACAAAGAGAAGAACTCTGCCTTTCAATATCTTAAATGAGACATGTTTTTCACTGTAGCTCACTATCATCAGATATCCTAAATAAAAAGAAAATGCCAGTCACTACAAGGTGTAGAAGCAGTGTCTAGTTTGGTTTCTGGTGAGGACTCTCTTCTTGCTTGTAGACAGTTGTCTTCACATGGTGAAAGCAAGAGAGCTCTGGGTCTGTTCTTTTTATAAGAACATCTATTGGATCAGGCCCCACCCTTATGACCTCACCTAAACTTAATTACCTCCATAAAATCCTTATTTCCAAATAAAAATCTTTATCTCAATCA
Source organism: Carlito syrichta (assembly GCF_000164805.1). Taxonomy (NCBI): domain Eukaryota; kingdom Metazoa; phylum Chordata; class Mammalia; order Primates; family Tarsiidae; genus Carlito; species Carlito syrichta. The sequence goes on along the minus strand of NW_007255795.1, from coordinate 159,077 downwards.
CACTGAGGCTGGGATTTCAACATATTAATTGGGGGCAGTGAGGAGTGGGGCCACAGCTCAGTCTATAACAGATTCTCCTCCAGTCTTGAGCTAAGAATTTCCCCTAAAATACATGGAACTTGATGTGTGACTAAGGTAACATCACAAACCAAAAGAGAAAAAAAAATGTATTCAATAATAATGCTAAGACAATTAGTTATCCACATTTTAAAAATAAAGTTAAATTAAATCTGTAATAATCAAAATACATTCCTTGTTGATAAAGCCCTAAATGTGAAAAGTAAAACTTTAAAATATTAGTAAGAATAAACCAGGTATCGTGTCTGTAATCCCAGCAACTTGGGAGGTCAAGGCAAGAGGATTACTTGAGACCAGGAGTTCAAGACCAGCCTGGGCAACATAGCAAGACCTCATTTCTACAAAAACTTTAAAAACTAGCTGGGTTTGGTGGCACACATCTGTAGTCCCAGTGACTTGGGAGACTGGGGCAGAAGAATCACCTGAGCCCAGGACATCGAGGATGTGGTAAACTGAGATTATGCCACTGTATTCCAACTTGGGTAACAGAGTAAGACCCTAATTCAAAAAAAAAATAGAAATAATTACAAAATATACAGACAGTCCCTGACTTATAATGGTTCAATTTGCAATTCTTCAATTTTCACGATGGTTCAAAAGTGATATGCATATACTTTGAGTACTCGTTCGACGATTCTGTTTTCACTTTCAGAACTGTAGTCAACAAATTATTTGAGATATTCAACAGTTAATTATAAAATAGACTCTGTGTTGGATGGCTTTGACCAAGTATAAGCTAATGTAAGTATTTTGAGCACGTGTAAGGTAGATTAAGCTCAACAATAATGTTTGGTAGTTTATTAAATGCATTTTCAACTTATAGTAGTTTTAATTTATGATGAGGTTATTGAGACATAACTCTGTCATAAGTTGAAAGCATCTGTACTTGACTCCAGAGTTCAGGCAACTTTCTTGAATGAAGCACATAAAACAAACTATCAAGAACCACATGATTATATCATTAGACACAGAAAAAGCATTTGACAAAATCCAACATCTCTTCTTGATAAAAATCCTTGAGCATCTAGACATAGAAGGAACATTCCTCAAAATAGTAAGTGCCATCTATGATAAACCCACAGCCAATATTTTGCTCAATGGGCAGAATTGGAAGCCTTCACCCTAAGAACAGGAAGAAGACAAGGATGCCTACTCTCACCCTTCCTGTCCAACACAGTGCTGGAAGTTCTAGTCAGAGCAATTAGGAAAGAGAAGGAAATCAGGGGTATCCAAAAAGGAAAAGAGGAAGTTAAACTTCCTCTTTGTGGATGATATGATTCTAGCCTTGAAAACCCTAGGGAGTCTGTCAAAAGGCCCTTTGCACTGATAATCAACTTTGGTAAAGTCTTGGAGTACAAAAATCAACATGTAAAGTCAGTTGCATTTCTGTACGCAACTGCCAGCAACAAACAGACAGAGAACCAAGTAAAAAGCACAATCCCATTCACCATAGCCACAACAAAAGGCAACAACAGTACAAAAATTCACATGGAAACAAAAAGACCACGAATAACCAAAACAATCCTCAGCAAAAGGAACAAAGTGGGAGGCATCACACTTCCAGACTCTAAACTTTATTACAGGGCTACAGTAACCAAAACAGCCTGATATTGGTACAAGAATAGGCACATAGACCAATGGGACAGGACAGAGATTTTGGAAGCAAAAACTCAGTCTCTTAACCAGCTCAACTTTAATAAAGCCACCAATAACAATCTGTGAGAAAAAGACCATACTGAGCAAATAGTGCTGGGAAAACTGGCTGACCATATGCAGAAGAATGAAACTGGACCTCTACCTATCACTATACACAAAAAATCAGCTCAAAAGATCAAAGACCTAAATGTAAAACCTCAAACTATAAGAATTCTAGAAGAAAACATAGGAAACATCCTTGTGCACATTGGAATAGGCAACAAATTCTTGACCAAATTTTCAAAAGTTAATGCTATACAAGCTAAGATAGACAAATGGGGCCTTATCAAACTGAAAAACTATTGTACAGAAAAAGAAACCATCAAAAGAGTAAAGAGACAGCACACAGACTGGAAAAAAATATTTTCAAATTATGCATTTGCCAAAAGCTTAACATCCATGCTCTACTAGGAACTCAAATGAAGTGAAAGGAAAAAAACAAACAATGCCATTTAAAAAGTGGGCAGAGGACATGAACAGACACTTCTCAAAAAACGACTTATGGGCACCCAACAGACATATGAAAAAGTGCTCAGCCTTACTAATCTTCAGAGAAATGCAAATCAAAACCACATTGAGATACCACCTAATCCCATTAAGAATGACCAGCATTAATAAAGCAAAAAACAACAGATGCTGGTGAGGATTCAGAGATAAGGGAACACTTCTACACTGTTAGTGGGAATGCAAATGAGTTCAACCTCTATGGAAAACAGTGTGACAATTTTTAAAAGAACTAGAAATTGACCTTCCTTATGACCCAGCAATCCTCCTACTAGAAATATGCCCGGAGGAACTCAAATCCTTCTACAAAAAAGATATCTACACACACACATGTTTATTGCAACATTATTCGCAATGGCAAAAACATGGAACCAACCATGCTGCTCATCAAAACTGAACTGGTTTTAAAAAATATGGTACATATGCATGATGGAATATTACACAGTCACAAAGACGGGAAAACATACAGACTTTGCAGCAATTTGGATGGATTTAGAGTCTATAATACTCAGAGATCTATCACAGAAACAAGAGAGTGGGTACCACATGTTCTCATTAATAAGCAGACCCTGAACATTTACCATAATACTATAAGAAAGGGGTTGGCAGTAGTGGGACACTTGCAGGGGATGGGGAAGGGAACATAACATCAATAAGCATATCTGATCTCAAACCTTGCAAAGCGGGAACCAAAGGGAGGCCCAAACTTTACCTGTACAGTGTCCACTTGTATACCTAATCCTGAATTGTATCCCACACCTTTAAAATAAAATAATTTTTTAAGTGGGCAGAGGACATGAACAGACACTTCTCAAAAGACAACACATAAGCAGCCAACAGATACATGAAAAAATACTTAGCCTCATCGACTATCAGAGAAATACAAATCAAAACTGCAATGAGATATTACCTACCCCTGGTAAAGATGGCTGTCATTAACAAGTCAAAAACAGCAGATGCTGGTGTGAGTGTGAAGAAAAAGGAATGCTTCTGCATGTTGGTGGGAGTGCAAACAGTTCAACTTCTATAGAAAGCAGTGTGGCGATTCCTAAAAGAACTAAATAGTGACCTTCCATATGATCCAGTAATCACTGTCCTGGGAATATATCCAGAGCAGCATAAATCATTCCACAAAAATTACATCTGTACACACAGGTGTACTGCAGCACTATTCGCAGTAGCAAAATCACAAAGCCAACCCTAACTGTGCACCAAAAGTGGACTGGATAAAGAAAATGTGGTACATATACTTGATGAAGTATTACGCAGCCATAAAGAAGAACAAAATCATGGATTTTGCAGCAAATTTGATGGAGTTGGAGACCATCATACTAAGTGAACTATCACAGAAACAAAGAACTGAATACTGTATGTTCTCACAAATGGGACCTGAACTTTAATTACCTTAGCACAAGTGAGGGATCACCAGTTGTTGGGAACTGCTAGGGGAGGGAGGGAGGGAAGGAGGGAGGAGGACAGGAGACACATAACAACACAAAGAATACCTGGTCCTAAACAAGGAGAGTGAGGATCAGTTAGAAGTCAGAACTTCACCTGCATGTAGTTTACCTATGTAGTTAATCCTGATGCATACGCCACATCTCTATAATAAAATAAAATTTAATTTAAAAAAAGTTTCTAGTGCTCTGTGCTGCCCAGACTAACAAATAATACAGTCATGATGGCTAAAGGTGACCCCAAGAAACCAAAGGGCAAGATGTCTGCTTATGCCTTCTTTGTGCAGACATGCAGAGAAGAACATAAGAAGAAAAAACCCAGAGGTTCCTATCAGTTTTGCAGAATTTTCCAAGAAGTGCTCTGAGAGGTGGAAGTCAAAGTGTGGGAAAGAGAAGCCTAAATTTGATGAAGTGGCAAAGACAGATAAAGTGCACTATGATTGGGAAATGAAGGATTATGGACCAGCTAAGGGAGGCAAGAAGAAAAAGGACCCTAATGCTCCCAAAAGGCCACCATCTGGATTCTTCCTGTTCAGAATTCTGCCCCAAGATCAAATCCACAAACTCTGACATCTCTATTGGAGATGTGGCAAAAAAGCTGGGCAAGATGTGGAATAACTTAAGTGACAGTGAAAAGCAGCCTTACATCACTATGGCAGCAAAGCTGAAGGAGAAGTATGAGAAGGATTTTGCCAACTAAAAGTCTAAAGCAAAGTTGGATGGTGCAAAGGGTCCCACTAAAGCTGCCAGTAAAAAGGTGGAAGAGGAAGTTGAGGAAGATGAGGAGAAAGAAGAGAAGGAGGAGGAGAAGGGGGAGGAATAAAAAACTGTTTATCTGTCTCTTTGTGAGTACCTTAGAGTAGGAGAGTACTGGAATTGATTTGTCTCTTATTAGAGAAATGTCTGTGGCCCTCATTAGGCTTAATTACCAAATTTGATCATAATCATATTGTGGTCTCTCAAAGTGCTCTAGAAATTGTCAGTGATTTATACAAAGTGGGTCTATGTGCTCCATGGGTCTATGGAGCACGCTGAAACTGTATCAAAGTTGAACATATTTCCAAACATTTAAAAAATGACAAGGCACTTCGGGATTCTTGGGAAGATAGTAGCAGAACCAGTCAGACTAGACAAATCCCAGTGTAAGTGAGTGAGCATATGGAAAATTTTGCATAGGTGAGTGAGTGGGCATGGGAGTGGCTGACAGAGTAGGGACTCGGGAGCAAGTGACCAGGGCTCTCCTGGTGAAGCAACTGTTCTGCTTGGTTACCAGTGCTTCCTGGGGTGCAGAAGTTGAGCATCACTTTTTAAAAATCAACAAAGTCCTTCTCAGGAAGAAGCTCCCAGGAGAGACTGCCTGCTCCTGGTTCTGCTCCATCACTGCAGCACCTGACTGGACACTGGCAGTAAAGGCTGCAAAGGGAGCACAGTGAAGTAGCCCAGAGGCAGAGTCCCACTGGAGAAGATGAAAGAGGCACCCTGCCACCATCTTGAAAACTGGGCAGGAAAGTGCTCCAACTTGTTCACCATCAAGTGACAGACACACACAACCCAATCTCTGTGACTGCAGATTGACTACTCGGGAGTTGATTGTGACCCAGAGGGAGTATCTTGAAAGCACAAACTCCAGAGGGACAGAACAAGTGCTAAGTCTCAGGTGCCATAATCCCTACCCTGATTCAGCCCTGGGACATAGGATGTGACCAGAAAAGGATGAGGAAGACCTCCAAAGAGATCAGTGGTGAGTCTGGGGCTTACTCATCTCCCTTCTCCCCAGCAATCCTCAAAACATCAGACCCACACAGCTGGGGCATGACTGAGAGGGACAAACTCAGGTGGACCCTGGATGTTAGCTACAATAAGAGGACTCCACTCCAGGATAAGCCTCGTTGGGGCACCCCCCTGACAGTACCTGGAATAGAGACAGTCCCACACATCCTCACCAGAGGGAGGGGCTACCCCTGATCATACAGTAGTGGGAAGAGAGGACTGAATCCCTGCCCTATCCACTCCCCCCTCCCTGCCCCTTTCTCTTTCCCTGGGCCACACACTGGAGAGATTGTGAATGAAGTCAAAGCTCAGCAAGAGACAGCAGAGGGACAGCTGAGAGGAAAAATTACAGAACCTGTCACAAGATGGCAGATTTTTGTTAATTTTTCCTCATGTGTGGCAGATCTCTTTCTTTTCTCTTTAGTTCCATTATTCAATGGCAGTGAGAGAGATTTTCACTTCTGATATTTGTTTAGCCCTCTATTTTCCCCTGATCAGGGCTCTTAATTTGTTCTATTTTGAAACAGTGCTGTGTGAGTGGGAAGCTTTGTGGTCTCTTATAGTTTTGAGAGTTGAATAAGGTGGAGGATGGGGAGCTTTTTAATTTTTTAATATTTTGCTTTGTGGATAAATGTGTATGTGAGGGTTTGTTCCATCTGCATCCCTCCACACCTTTTTTCCTTCATTTTTTAAATCGTTCTTCTTTCATTTTTTGTTGTCTGTTTATGTGTGCACATGAAGGATTGAGTGTTCTTTGAGTTTTTGTTTGCTTGTTTTCACCTTTTTGTTCTTCTCTTATTTTAGTTTAATGTGTGTGTGAATACATGTGTGCAGGTTCACTATGAATTCCTTTTTTTCTTTTCTTTTCTTTTTTTTCTCTTTTTCTTCTTCTTTCATTTTGGGTTGGGTATGTGTGTGTGCACTTGGTTTTCCTGTTTTTTGTTCTTTTCTGTTTTGTTTTGCTTTGTTGTTATTCCAGTTTGTTGTGGGGTGTGTGTGTGTGTTTAATTCCTTTTGCTTTGGTCTGCTCTTGTTATTCTGTACTTTGTTTTATTTTTTAATTTTTTTTGTCTTTTTTTTTTTAATTTTTGTCTGTCTTATTTCATTCTACTTTTCTCTGTTTTCCTCATTGCTGCTACTGTATCTTGGACTCAGGGGGTACACACATGTACTCATTGCATTGTCATATAGAGTGGTGGTGGGGCGTGGGTCTCAGGGAATCCATACCACAATCAGTGAACATTGTGACTTGCAAGTAGTGTCTGAATCTTAGCTCCCCATCTTCTGCCTTATTCAACTCTCAAAACTATAAGAGACCACACAACTTCCCACTCACAGCCCTGTTTCAAAATAGAACAAATTAAAAGCCCTGATCAGGGGAAAATAGAGGGCTGAGCAAACATCAGAAGTGAAAACCTCTCCCACTGCCATTGAATAATGGAACTAAAGAGAAAAGAAAGAGATCTGTCACAAAGGAGGAAAAATTAACAAAAGAACACAGGTAATTCCCAGAGTAGCAGAGAGAAAAATGCGTGAAAAAATAAGACATCAGAGGAGGACTTTGTATATTGGACTTCAGTTCCTTCTAGCTTGTAGTGTTTCTGTCATTAGGTCTGCTGCTATTCCAATTGGTTTTCCTTGGTAGGTTAGCTGATCTTTCTCTCTTGCTGCCTTTAGAATTTTTTCTTTTGTGCCTACCTTGTGTAGGCAAATTTCTATGTGTCTAGGGGCTGGTATTCTCATTTGATATCTTGTGGAAGTTCTCCATATGTCTTCTGTTTGTCACATCTTTGGTGAGATGCGGCAAGTTTTCTTGGATAATCTCCTGGAATACTTGCTCTAAGCTATTCTCTATCACCCTCTCTTCTTCTGGGATAACAGTCAGGCATAGGTTCTGGGTCTTGATATAAATTACACATCTCTTGGAGGCTTTGCTGTTTCTTTCTGAGTTTTCTTTCTATGTTTTTTACAGATCAGGTTAATTCCATGTTTTGGTCTTCAAGTTCTGAAACTCTTTCTTCTGTTTGATTAATTCTGCTTTCCATGCTTGCCATCTTGTCATTTACTTCCTGGATGAAATATTTTATGGCCAAAATCTCTGTTGCAAGTTCTTTCAGCATTGCATCTTGTCTTTCTTGAGTCTTATTCACTCTTTCCATCCATTCCCTAAGCCCTTTTGTATCGTGGGGCCATTCATTGGTGACTTCAGCAAAACAAAAAGCTGGTTCTTTGAAAAAATTAACAATATTGGTGGACCCCTAACCAGGATGACCAAGAAAAAAGAGAAAAAAAGCCCAAATAAACACAATCAGAAATGCAAAAGATTAAATCACAACTGACCTCAAAGAAATAAAAAAGATTATTAGAGAATACTATGCACGCCAGTATGAAAACAAACTTGATAACCTAAATGAATTGGAAGACTTTCTGACATCACACAACCTCCCAAGGTTGAAACAAGAAGACATTGAGACACTAAATAAACCAATAACAACTCAGGAAAATGACTCCATCTTAAGAAAACTACCAACAACACAAGAAAAGCCCTGGACCAGACAACTTTCCAGCAGAATTCTACAAAAACATACTAGGAGGAGCTGATGCCAATCCTATTGAAAGTATTCCAGGCAACTGGAAAAGACTGAATTCTCCCCAAATCATTTTATGATGCTAACATCACACTGATACCCAAACAGAGTAAAGATACAAAAGAGAGAGAGAGAGAGAGAGAGAGAGAGAGAGAGAGAGAGAGAGAGAGAGAGAGAAAGAGAACTATAGGTCAATATCCCTAATGAACACAGATACAAAAATTCTCAACAGGATTCTAACAAATTGGATCCAACAACACATCTCAAAAATCAACCACCATGACCAAGTAGGCTTCATCCCCATGGATGCAGGGCTGGTTCAGCATCCACAAGACCATAAATGTAATTAAATACATCAACTGTTGTAAAAACATGAACCACATGATTACATGATTAGGTACAGAAATTTTTTTTATAAAATACAGCATCCTTCTTGATAGAAACCCTCAAGCACCTAGGTATAGAAGGAACATTCCTCAAAATAGTAAGCACCATCTACAATAAACCCACAGCCAACATATTGCAAAATGGATAGAAACTGGAAACATTTCCCCTAAAAATCAGAACAAGACAAGGCTGCCCACTCTTACCCCTCTTGTTCAACATTGTGTTAAAAGTCCTAGATAGAGCAATTAGACAAGAGAAGGAAATCAAGGATATCCAAATAGAAAAAGAGGAAGTGATGTTATTTCTCTTTCCTGCTGATAAGATCTTACACCTCAAAAATCCAAGAAAATCTGTCAAAAACCTATGCACTGATAAAGGACTTTGGCAAAGTCTTGGGGTACAAAATCAATGTACAAAAGACAGTAGCATTAATAAACACCAACAACAAGTCAGAGAACCAAATAAAAAGCACAATCCCATTCACAATAGCCACAATAAAAATGAAATACCTTGGCATCTACCTAACCAGGGAAGTGAAAGACATTTACTATGAAAACTATAAAATAATGCTCAAAGAAATCCAAAAAGATACAAACAATTGGAAAAATATTTCATGCTCATGGATTAGAAGAATCAACAGTTCAGATGTTCATCCTATCAAAGGCAATCTACAGATTCAATGCAATACCTATTAAATTACCAACATCATTCTTCTCATACCTGGAAATGGCAATACAGAAATTCATATGGAAACATAAGCAACCACAAATAGCCAAAACAATCCTTAGCCAAAGCACGAGGTATCACACTTCCAGACCTTAAACTTTAATATAAAGTTACAATAATCAAAACAGTCTGGTACTGGTACAAGAACAGGCATATGGACTAATGGAACAGAATAGAGATTATGGAAGGAAAACCCCAATTTCTCAACCAACTCATCTTTGACAAAGCCTACACTAACAACCACTGGGGAGAGGAGAACCTATTCAGTAAATGCTGCTGAGAAAACTGGCAGTCCACATGAAGAAGATTGAAACAAGACCTCTATATATTACCATACACAAAAATCAACTCTAAATGGATCAATGACCTAAACATAAAACCTCAAACTATAAGAACCTTAGAAAATATAGGAGACATCCTTATGGAAATTAGAACCAGCAACCAATTTCTGATTAAAACCCCAAGTGCCCATGTCATAAGAGACAAGATAGACAAATGGGACCTCATCAAATTGAAAAGCTTCTGCAAAGCAAAATAAACCATCCAGAGAGTGGAGAGATAGCACACAGAATGGGAAAAAATATTGGCCAATTGTATATCTGACAAAGGCATAACAACCAGTATCTACAAGGAACTCAAACATGACAAAAGGAAAAAAACAAACAGCCCCATTAAAAAGTGGGCAAAAGACAAGAATAGACACTTCTCAAAAGAAGATATACAGGCAGCCAACAGACACATAATGAAGTGCTCAGCCTCACTTTTCATTAGAGAAATGCAAATCAAAACCACATTGAGATACTACACATAAGAATGACCATCGTTAATAAAGTAAACAACAACAGATACTGGAGATAATGTGGAGAAAAAAGAATGTTTCTACACTGCTGGTGGCAATGCAAACTAGTACAATCTCTTTGGAAAACAGTGTGGCAGTTTTCCAAAGAACTAGAAATTGACCTTCCATATGGCCCAGCAATCCCCCTATTGGGAATATACCTAGAGGAACTCAAATCATTCTCCAAAAAAGATACCTATACACAAACGATTATTGCAGCACTATTCACAATAGCAAAAACATGGAACCAATTGTGCTGCCCATTGAAACTGGAATGAATTTTTAAAAGGTGATACATATACACAACGGCATATTATGCAGGTATAAAGAAGGACAAACACATGGACTTTGCAGCAACTTGGATGGATTTAGAGTTGATTATACTAGGTGATCTATTACAAAAACAAAGTATAGAGTACCACATGTTCTCACTCATAAATAGACCCTGAACATTTACTATAATACTATCAGAAAGGGATTGGCAGTAGTGAGATACTGTCAGGATTGGGGGAGGACACAACATCAAGGAGGGTACCTGATCTCAAACCAGGCAAAGTGAGGACCAACGGAAGGCCCAAACTTTACATGTATGATGTCCACTAGTATCCCTAATCCTGAATTGTACCAACGGAAGGCCCAAACCTGTACAATGACCACTAGTATACCTAATTCTGAATTGCACCCCACATCTCTAAAAAAAAAAAAAAGCAGTCTCATGTCCCATGTTCTCCTCACTCTGTGCACTTTACTGTTGGTATGACGAGGCATTTAAAGATGTTCTGATTTTTTTTTAATTTATAAGGTGGAAAAAGTCAAGGGAGAATCAGGACAATTCTAACAATGTTGTTAACTGTATGGCTATTGGCTAGAAATCCTGCATTCTTAGCTGTACATACCCATAGTTTGTAAAAACAACAAAACAACTGAGACAAACTCTTGATGTTCCTGTTGGTGTCAAGACTGTGGGAAAGATGCCTTTGGAGGGGCTCTAGCACAGGGCATGCACTGTGAGGCTGGACCTGTGGACACTGTGGTGAGCATCCATGTAGCTCCAGATTGTCTTGTTTTGTATATAATAACATAGCATTCTGCTGCCATTCTTAGCTGTGGACAAAAAAGGGATCGATTGACATGAGAAGACTTTAGGTTTTTTTCTTTTTTTCTTTTTTTAAATTAAGTGCAGTTTTTTTTAATTTTTAATTTTTTTTCCTGTTTTAATTTTTATTTTAAAATTATGGGGTACAATTCAGGGTTAGGTATACAAATATTCATTGTGCAGGTACTCTTGTTGATGAGGTGTTCCCCCCCCCCTTCCCCAGGCAGTTATCGACTACCATCAATTCCACTTCCCCAATCTTCCAACCCCCCTGCAGTTTCCCGCTACTTTCAATCCTTTTCTTATAGTAATACAGAAGTTGTTCAAGGACCACTTATGAGTGAGAACATGTGATACTCAGCTCTTTGTTTCTGTGAGAGATCACTCAGTAATATAAGCTCTAATTCCATCCAGGTTGCTGTGAAGTTCATGATTTTGTTTTTTTGTTTTGTTTTGTTTTGTTTTGTTTGAATTGGAGTCTCACTCTGTCACCCAGACTGGAGTGCAGTGGCTGCTTCTGGCCACTGCAGTTTCGACCTGCTGGGCTCTGGTGATCCTTCCACCTCAGCCTTCCAAGTAGCTGGAACTACAGGTGCATGCTACCATGCCCGGCTAATTTTTTGATTTATTGTAGAGATGAGGTCTCGCCAAGTTGCCCAGGCAGGTCTTGAACCCGTGGGCTCAGGCAGTCCACTCACCTCAGCCTCCCAAAGCACGGGATTACAGGCTGAGCCACCGAGCCCAGCTTTGTTCTTCTTTATGGCTGTGTAATATTCCATTGTGTATGTGTACCACATTTTTTTTATCCAGTCCTCTTTTGATGGGTAGCACAGTTGGTTCCATGTTCTTGGTATTGTGAAGAATACTGTGACAAACATACGTGTGCAGGTATCTTTTTCATAGAGTGACTTGAGTTCTTCTGGGAATATTCCCAGTAGGGGAATTGTGGGGTCATATGGAAGGTCAATTTTTAGAACTTTTAGGAATTGCCACACTGATTTCCACAGAGACTGTACTAGTTTATACTGCCACCAACAGTGTAGAAATGTTCCCTTTTTGCTGCATTCTCTCCAGCATCTGTTATTTTTTTAGTTATTGTTGATGGCCATTCTGACTGGAGTTAGGTGGTATCTCAGTGTAGTTTTAATTTGCATCTCCTTGATGACTAGTAAGGCTGAACATTTTTTCATGTATCTATTGGCTGCTCGTATGTCTTCTTTGAGAAGTGTCTATTCATATCTTTTGCCCACTTTGTAATGGGGCTGTTTGTTTTTTTCTTTTCAGCACATTTGTGTTCCTTGTAGATCCTTGATGTTAGGCATTTGTCAGATGTGGAGTTGGTAAATATTTTTTCCCAGTCTGTGGGCTGTCTCCCTGCTCTCTTGATGGTTTCTTTGACTTGTCAGTTTAATGAGGTTCCACTTGTCTATCTTATCTCTTATGGCCTGTACTTCAGGTTTTGATCAGGAATTGGTTGCCAGTTCCAACATTCATAAGAGCGTCTCCTGCATTTTCTAAGGTTCTTACAGTTTGATATTTTACATTTAGGTCTGTGCAGTAGTTTTTAAACTGTTTGTTTTTAAACAAATTGTAGAACTCTTCATTGTCAGGACAGCAAAGAGCCACTGCATCAATGAAAGTTCAAGATTCTTCTGTATTTAAATACAATTTGCAATGTTCTTGGGTTTTTTTGTATGTTTAGAAAACTGAAATGTTTTCGAAGTTAAATAAACAGTATTACATTTTTAAAACTGCTTAAAAATCTTATAAATAAAAAATTATTACTATATTTGACTGTATTAATATTAAACACATCTAGACTGTTATCATTGTTAGAAAAGCAAAAATAGATAAACTGTAAACTACAGTGCTATTTTATTTATTTTTATTTATTTTTTTAAAATCAATATTTTTTATTATGGTTTTGTGGAGTACAGTTAATAGTTAGGTGTACAATTACGTTTCATTCAGGCACCTTGTTGATAAGAGGTGTTTCCCCTTCCCCAGACAGATATTTGCTACTGTTAATCCCATCCCTCTCCCCCCCATAGTTTCCCAGTACCATCAGTCATTTTCTTATAGTATTACATTGGATGCTCAAGGTCCATTATATGAGTGAGAACATGTGATACTCGGATCTTTGTTTCTGTGAGAGGTCACTCAGTATTATAGAC
>NW_007255795.1:142945-145744 GCF_000164805.1 Carlito syrichta | reverse complement strand
CACTCAGTATTATAGACTCTAGTTCCATCCAGGTTGCTGCGAATTTCATGATTTTGTTCTTTTTTATGGCTGCGTAGTATTCCATCGTGTATATGTACCACATTTTTAAAATCCAGTCCTCTTTTGATGGGCAGCATGGTTGTTTCCAGGTTCTTGCTATTGTGAACAATGCTGCGATAAACATACGTGTGCAGGTATCTTTTTTATAGAGTGATTTGAGTTTTTCAGGGTATATTACCAGTAGGGGGATTGCGGGGTCATACGGTTTTAAAGCTTTTAGGAATCGCCACACTGCTTTCCACGGAGGTTGCACTAGTTTACACTCCCACCAACATTGTAGAAGTGTTCCCTTTTTGTCACACCCTCTCCAGCAGCTGTTATTTTTTGAGTTGTTGATAATTGCCATTCTGACTGGAGTTAGGTGGTATCTCAGTGTGGTTTTGATTTGCATCTCCCTGATGATTAGTGAGATTGAACATTTCTTCATGTGTTTGTTGGCTGCTCGGATGTCCTCTTTTGTGAAGTGTCTGTTCATATCTTTTGCCCATTTGATAATGGGGTTGTTTGTTTTTTTCTTTTCAGCATGTTTTAGTTCCTTGTAGATCCAGGATGTTAAGCCTTTGTCAGACCTGGTGTTGGCAAATATTTTTTCCCAGTCTGTAGGCTGTCTCCCTGCTCTCTTGATGATTTCTAAGCCTTGCAGAAGCTTGTCAGTTTAATAAGGTCCCACTTGTCTATCTTCTCTCTTATGACCTGTGGGTTTTGGGTTTTGTTCAGGAATTGGATGCCAGTTCCGATTTCCATGAGGGTATTTCCTTCATTTTCCAGACCTATTTTAAAATATAAAATCAGTAAAAGTTATAAAGAACATATAAAGAAGTTCCTTCAAAGTAATAACAAAAAGTCTATGACCCAGTAGAAAATATGAGGTTAACAAATCAATCAATAAAGAGAAACCCATATGGCCAACAAACAAGATCAGGAAAGCACCTACTAGAAATCAATGAAGCAACATTTCTCAGAATTTTTTGTATCAGATACACACAAAAAAATGGAATTTGATGACTTGTTTACATAAAGAGTGAGAGAACGCCAAGAATTTAAGATGGCTTTCAAGTTTCTGGGTTGTGTGGTGACTGGCAGCATTAATCAGGATGGGCAATGTAGAACTAGAAATATGTTTTCAAGAAAATAGAGCATTTGAGTTGGAGGTAACTATGGGATATCCAACTGAGAGTTGGATACACAGGTCTGGGGCTCCCAGGGAGAAACCCGGCCTGGAGATAGAGATTTAGAAGTCACAAGCACATGGGTCTTTGTTAAGATCACAATTGCAAATGAGATTGCTCAGGGAGACTAAGAAGAGTCAAAGAGAAGAAAGAAAAGTCACTAAATTAGCTGTCAGAAAATCAAGGGAGAATCAGGACAATCCTAACAGTTATCTGCAGCCCAAAAGAACACATACACTGGTACCACAGACAGTTGCCTCATCTAGTTTTAAACTAAATGTGTATTTGGTGTTGCAATTTTTAGTAATTTTTTTTTAACTTCTAAACCAGTGAATCTGTTAGACCAATGACTGGTAAAGTAAGTACAGAACATCCCTGCAGCATTTGGTTTTTAATGGAGGATTGAGCTTGACGTTGAGAGTGTTGGAAAGACCTAGGCAATGTAATATACTACTGCCCCATTAAAGGGAGAAAAAAAAGGACTTGGAAACGTGCAGGAAAACCGTATGCTTGTTTTCATAAACAAGTATTTTATAACAAATGTGTGCTAGTAATTTTATAATACAGTGTAGAAATTATGGTCATTGTATGTTGTGAAAAGTTTCCAATGTCAATTAACAATGTAGTCTAAAAAGATTTGACTCTGGTAATTTAAATGCCTCCTTTTTTTGCTGAGGTTTGCTTCTAGGAAATAACAAAGATAAGTTGGTCATGTGCACAACAAATACATTAATGAACTCTCCTTAGTCATGGGATCTGAATAGCATTTTTTTGTTAATATATAGCAAGAAAATCAAATGCTATGTTTAACTATTTTTGGTTCTCAAACATGGGAGAAAAAAAACCTATTTAACTTAATAGAATAAACCAGTGAATAACTACAATCTGAAGCAGAATTGTAGCCAAATTATTTGCAAAACTATAAATTTATTCCTTTGGATATATATACACAAAATGTGTGTGTCGGGGACTAAATAGTTAGAGCATGAAACTGTCTGCCTAGAGAAGCAGAGTCCAGATAAGAATAGTATGTGTCTTTCAAAGTACAGAAAGTGCTGGTCAAGGACAAAACTAATATGAAATGTTGGCAGAATAGTCTGAGTCTGGGTACAGACACTTCTTGATAGAGGGGAAGTTTAATGTTGAAGATTGGGGAAGTTTGAATGCCTGATTGTATTGTGCTTGTATATAAACTTTGGAATAAAGAGAAACAGGGCCACTCGGGGACTAGCCCCGGTGCCCTCTCTTTGCAGCTAAAGGAGTCTTGTATTCCTTTTAGTCTCCACTCCCTCTTTCAGGTACCCCGATAACTCCGGATGGTCCGGACAGGTGGCGCCCGAACAGGGACCTGAAAACGAGGGACGCAGTGAGAGACCACTGTCGATGTGAAGAAGAATCCAGCCGGATTATAAAATAAGGTAAGACGGTGTATTCAATAATCCTTAGGGAGTAAAAATGGGACAAAGCAACAATAAAGAGATATTTGTGGAAATGTTGCAACACATGCTGCGGACGCGTGGCACTAAAGTAGGGAAACCTCAACTTGATAAATTTTTAGCTTTTATAACTG